>NW_003533508.1:0-1068 GCF_000181795.1 Trichinella spiralis
CATGGTCGTCGGGCTGACGAAATCTGGCGTATCGCTCGACTTTTATGCCACGATTGATGCCTGGTTGCAGACCTTGAACCGAGGACTCAAGGTCCGGCGCGAAGAAAACGCATTTGCCGGGTTCAGCTTGATGCCGTACTTTTCAAACCGTCAAAAGAGATTAGCGAGATGTTTTTCGTGTTGTTCCTTGCTGCGGCTTGCTACTAGCACGTCGTCCAAGTAGACGAAGCAGAATCGCAACCCTCTAGTCACTTCGTCCATAACACGCTGGAATGTCTGCGCGGCATTTAGCCGACTGAACGGCATTCTCACGTCTCAATAAGGCCGACAGGCGTACTGACGCCCGTATTCGCGAGATATTCTTCCGCCACCGGGATACAAATCTAGCAAGATATCAGGTGGAAATAACAAAACAACAATTAATGCTATTAACATACACCCCCTACCTCTCCTCACAACACTTCCGTTCCACATTCAGTTGTTAATTTTTTCGTCATGTGATCTGATTAATTTACGACGCATTATTGCAAATAATTTTCCAATCATTTCACGTTCATTTAATAATTTCAATTAATAAATTAATCCAATTGAAAAAAAAACAAAACTTATTCAAATTATCGACATGATATTAATAACCGAGGGGGGGGGAGAGAATTTGTTCTTTCTTCTCTTCAAATAGTGATGAAAAAAAAATACGAAACGCTGAAATGGGAGCAGAGGGAGGGGCGTGGAAGGTATCACAAAAAGAAAAAATATTTTTTCATCCCAAAACTAACAAAGCATTGGAAAACAAAACAAAAATAAATACACAAAGTGTCATAATTTCCAGAATGAAATTGGGTGTGTGTGATTTTACTTTTTGCAATAAATAACACTGAGAACAATTGAGAAAGAGAAATTCAATTTTGAACAACAACCGGATCTTCTTACTAATTGACGACGGTCGTATTCACATTGACACATTCAACCTTCTTTCCATCTTCTCTGTGCCCCCGTGTAATATGCCCAACGGACGCATGGCACTTCTTATTGTGCAATTTGAAAACGCAAATCATGCCACTAAGCTAC
>NW_003533509.1:0-748 GCF_000181795.1 Trichinella spiralis
TTACGTAAAGTAGCAAATTGAAATATGGATTTGTTCAAAACCTTCAACGTTCAACTATATGTAACAGAAAAAAATGCTCTAAAAGTATTTCAAGTTTACGCATCTTCATGTTGAATATTGCTCAAATACTTAAATATAGATCCATTCATAGCAAAACAAAAGAAAAATAAGTTTCAGTATTAAATTTAAAAATGAATGTAGCATCCTGCCTTCGCATCTTAGTTACGCTTCGCCCCGTTTATCGAACAGCACTGTAATAAAATAATAACTATGGATACAGTGATTGCATTTCGTTCATTTGTGTATTACTTAGTAACCTTCTTATCGTTATTTTTCCATTTAAATAATGTATATTATTGTATATCCAATTATTGATAATCATTCTATGATTTTATTTTTGAAGTATGCTTTAACTTCATATTAAATGATGCATTTACTTTTCCACATTTTATCTGTTATATTTCATCTTTATGCTTTCTATTCTGTGCTCATGTAAGATAAAACTGTTTGCTGGAATTACGTCATTAATTTGAACTGGTTTTTTTCACTGGCAATATTGCAGCTGTGGTGCAGCCGAGCCGGCTATCATGAGTTACATTAATAGCTGCAGATTTTCATATACCTTTAATTTATTGCTGTGTGATTCATGCCTGAATTCTAGATGTATTTTAATGTTGTTTATGATTTTTGCCTTTCGTGCTTGCTTGCGCACAACGAGACGTGTGATGATTTTCTGCCAAGCTTCACA
>NW_003533510.1:0-829 GCF_000181795.1 Trichinella spiralis
GAGTGACGTTATTATACATAATTAGAAAATATTATGACCCACTTTTGTGTTTACATTGTATGTTAATCATTTATTAAAAAACTCTCACTGCTAAAATATGTTGTTACGAGTGACGTTATTTAACCTAATTAAAAATTAAAATACTCAGTGTAGCATTTACATTGCATTTTAAACTTTCTAATTAGCATATTAAAATTAATCTCATATTTAATACATTGTTTTCCTACATGTTACGGATTAATAACATTCTATTTATAGAAGATTACTTCCTATTTATGAAAAGATTAAACTCGTTGCACCTTGTCTAAGCTAATTGTTTAATTCATTTATACCAAGTTTACTTTTGCCACTGCCTAATTAAAGGAGACCCCGATTAACATTTTCATAAGTAAAAAATTTATATTCAAACAATAGCTAATTCACAAATAATTAATAAATAAAATTATGCCTATTTAATGTTTACCATATTACATCCCTTTTAACTGTTTACATTACACTGTTTTAAAGTAGAAATCTACTTTGACATTACATTCTTTAAAGTGAAAAACTGCTTTATACTAAAAATATATTATTACTACTATAAAATTAATGAATAATTAAAACCTTTTATAAGATGAAATGTAAATGAAAAACTGATAAACTTTTCTACTTTAAAACAGTGTAATGTAAACAAAAACTGAATTTGCCCAATTATTAGATGAATGAACATTATATTTTATATATCATTTAAGTTCCTAAATGAATAAATTAATGTATAAAACGTTAGCAAATTTAACTATTTAGCATGATTATAAGGGGAAACTCTCCGAAGGAGATTAAATTTCAAATG
>NW_003533511.1:0-863 GCF_000181795.1 Trichinella spiralis
ATCACTGTTGCTGTAGAAATGATGACAACAACTCCTCTCGTCTGGCAATAATTCAAGTGAAGCTTCTTCTTCTTCTTTTTCGTCTCCTTCTTTCACCCAGTTTGTTTGTCATTCGGTTCAGTTCCAACGTCCGTTTTGTAATAGTTCTGTATCAGCCGCTCAGTCGAAGCATCGAACATACCAAATGATTGCACACGTGGTCGTCTGTTGAATCGGCCAGCATCGTAAGTCAGTTCCATTTTGTATGAACCACCACATCCCGTCGGTAACAATTTTAAATTCAACAAATTCAACTTTTCACACTCCCCTACCAGCGATGAGATCTCATTGTTGTCAACGGTACAATCCTGATGACAACTACTGCTCGTCTGCGCTTTACCTTCATCGGTACTGTCAGTAGTAATGGTGGTGGTGGTGGTGGTGGTAGGAGGGAAAAATTTCGAAATGCTGTTTGCCGTGAAGTTGAATATACCTAGTCATTGCTGTATTGAATTCACAAGAAAAAAAAGCATCTACGAACTTTCAAGGTAGATTGAGAGCACTGATTTGGACATAACGCTGTGTAATGTGCGATGTGGAGGGATTGAAGATTTGTGGAACTTGGTTTACTCCTTACTATAATCTACGATACATTACGGGTATATAACGATTTGAATAGATAAAGTTGATTATTATATGATTATTGTGTTGATAGGAATATGGAACCCTGCAGATACTATGACATCGACGATCTGAATCGAATGTAAATATCGGCATAACATCAGCAATTACTGCTGCATCATGTTCATGATTTCTACAAGATATGTGATCTGAATTACTTCTAGATGTAGATCTCGATTCAAGCTACTTAATTACGTACGTCG
>NW_003533512.1:0-974 GCF_000181795.1 Trichinella spiralis
ATGAACAAAATAGGCTTAACAAAGTTAGGCGCGTTCACCCCGTATACGACGAGCCAACTGAACATCCTTTGGCATAATGGTGACACGTTTTGCGTGAATAGCACACAAGTTTGTGTCTTCGAACAGGCCAACCAGGTAAGCTTCAGCCGCTTCTTGTAAAGCTAAAACTGCTGACGATTGGAATCGCAACTCAGTTTTGTAATCTTGAGCAACTTCCCGAACCAAACGCTGGAATGGCAGCTTTCTGATCAACAGTTCTGTACTTTTTTGATAACGCCGAATTTCACGAAGAGCCACTGTCCCTGGACGATAGCGATGTGGTCTCTTTACTCTATCAGCATTGGTGGCAATCATCCGAGCCGCTTTAGTGGCCAATTGCTTACGTGGGGCTTTTCCACCAGTACTTTTGCGAGCGGTTTGCTTAGTACGCGCCATTTTTACTCGAAAACTCTCAACTGAGAGCAAAATAAATGTTCACTCCTTTATATACATAACTGCAATTGACCTTTAACTGTAAGTGGTCAACTGAGTTTTCAAAAATGATTGGCTGGGGAAAAGGGCGGGAAACGATTTGCGATGGAGGTTTTTCCTTGCCCCTTTCAGCTTACACAGTTTTTAACAATAATTTCAAATGTTTTATAAACAATCTTATTAGTTTACAGTATCCCATTAATGCTTAAACATTCGGTTAACTGGTAAAAATTACCTTTATGTACGTGAAAAATATATTTTAACAAAAGTATAATTTTTATTTACTGAATTTCATCGATTTGAATAAAAATAAATGTGGTCCTGAAAAGGACCGTTGGGTTATTATTATTTACTTAAATATGCTGGCAACACAGTTTACCTTCCACTGTTGTACTTGCTAACAGCTTTGGTCCCTTCGCTGACCGCATGTTTGCAAAGTTCACCAGGCAAAAGTAAACGGACAGCCGTTTGAATTTCCCGTGAAGTGATCGTGTGGCGTTGAT
>NW_003533513.1:0-807 GCF_000181795.1 Trichinella spiralis
TGACCAACGAACGGAATTGACCAACGAACGCAATTGACCAACAAACGAATCGATCCAACCTATCCACAGCCTTTCACCGATCTTGGCTTTCTCCACTTGTCTTCTTCCTTCGCCATGTGCATTATTTTTCCATGGTTTGTTACGTGTTTACTTATTTGTATGCAATGCTTTTCATGTGTCAGAGGTTTTACAAAGTCAAACTCAAAATGAAAGAATCAGAGAAAAAATATTTGGAGAAATAAATTTAAAAAAACATGCAAATGTACAATATAAGAAGAAAAAAAGTGAAAAATCAAAGAAATCAAAAGAAATAATAGGAGAAATTAAAAAATGAATAAAAATGCATAAAATAAAGTAAGGGAAAATAAAGTTTAAATGAATGTTTGAAGTTCAACAGTTTGAAAAATAAAATAAAGTAAAAAAATGTGCTTTGAAATGGTACAAAATTAATTATGTAAGTAAATAAAAACAAAAATTACAAAATTAAAAATTGTAAAAGTAATAAGATATAAAACATAAAATAAATAAATGTAAAAAAAAATTAGTAAATAAATAAATATAAAAAATAAGATCAAAAATTCCAATAAAATGTATAAAGTAGGGAAAAAATGAAGTTTAAATGAATGAGAACAACATAAAAAATAAAAATAAAATAAAAGAATTTGCTATTGGAAATGGGTACAAAATTAAAACTATTTAAAAAAGAAAAAACAAAATTGGCATTATGAACCAAAAATCCAAAAATTTCGACCACAATGAAAGCCAGTTTGCCACACCAAAAATATTGCCTGCGTGAAAGACCCAAGT
>NW_003533514.1:0-762 GCF_000181795.1 Trichinella spiralis
CCCAGGTATGTGCATTATATAAATGATCAATTCATATGCTGGTGTTTTAAGGTAAATGTTATGTTTTGCCATTCTTCCTGTTTTAGGGCATTCATTTTCTTTCTTTTCAAAGTGGTTGATCAAAGTCTGATTGAAAATGTTCACTAAACAATCAGTTCCCTTTAAATTAATGAATGAATTTTGCTGAATATTGCGACATATTATTATCGTGCCAGTGCAGCCCCATTTACGTAAGACACTATTTTTATACTTCTTTAATTTACGCCACAATATTATTTGTGATAGATAGTGGCTTTGATTATTATAATCTTTGGTGTTGACTCATTAGATTGTTATTATACGTTTTCAAGGCATACATGCATTTCTAGGTCAGCAGAATAACTTTATGCTAATATGATGGTAAGCACTGCCGTTGGCATTCCGCTACGTGCACTTTGTGCTATTCAAATGCGGTAGCAATGTTCCTTATATAAATTTCTGTTTATTGAGAGAACTGCACTATAGTATAAATGTTCGCTGCTGAAGGGCGGTCTAATTACTTACTGCGTTGCGTTATTCAGTCATTTTCATGGTTCAGTTCAACAAATACGTTGTGATTGTTAGACTAAAAATATGAAGAAACCACGAACATCAGTTATAAAGTGTTTGACTCTACGTTTGCTTTATACCCTATCCCTGACAGGTATGAATTTTCATATATTTGCTATTTTTCATACAATGTTTTCTTTCTTTCTCTTGGCACACTGCACTAAACATGCGCGC
>NW_003533515.1:0-953 GCF_000181795.1 Trichinella spiralis
ACATGATTAGCAGAGCAAATTAGGACAAAGGTGGAAACGCATGTTTTCAAAGCACAAGTAATTGAGAGAACTTTATTTAGCGTGCCTCGCATGAAGTTAGTAAATTCAGTGGGGTATTTTTAACACTAATCAGGGGTAGCTGTATATTTTAATAGTAGGTTATAAATATGCAGTAGTGTTTGTTCATAAGTGCAGTATCACCCTAGTTTCTATGAATGCAGATCTACAAAACTTTTAGATGGAAGCAAATACAATAATAAAAACATTATTCATTGATATTTTATTCAATACTGCAATAATATAAAAGCTGCTTTATTATTATTATTATTCTTATAAAAAAATATGGTAAAAAAGATTTTAATTACATAAATAGAATTTTTACGTTTGATGCAATTAAAAGAAAAACCTTGGCAGCTCATATATATATATATATATATATATATATATATATATATATAGGTAGGTAATTCATATTTTTTAATGGATTTACGTATATTGAGAATAATGAGATTTTATTTTATTTTATTTTATTTTATTATATTATCCAGTTCTGTTAATCAATTAATTTCTTTTGCTGTCATTTTTATGCGCAAATTCAATGCTCCATTACGTTATTTGAAATAAAATCTTTCTCGAAATCATAAATCATTCACTTTGAATTATTTACATGAAACAATGTGCGCTAATAAAATATTGAAAAATCTATATAATATTGTAAATAAATTATGAATTTATTTGTATATTTAAAAACTCGTTTATCAATTATTTGCAAATCAATTGTGCCCATGCGATACTTTAAGTGTACTTTCACATGACAAGAGATGCGTCCCGCTAATTTCTTTTTTCCTTTGCCAATTACTTTTTAAATAAAAATAAATTAATGCTTTTTAATTATTTCTAAGTAAAAAATAAACGACAAAAGTAAATCCCTTTTGTTTCTTTGTTTTGCAAAG
>NW_003533516.1:0-584 GCF_000181795.1 Trichinella spiralis
TTAAAATTTTCGACTTTTCAAAAAAGCAAGGCTATAGCCTTTGCTGTTTTTGCGATTTTCGAAGGTAGGCTTTTGATACAAATTTCGCTTTTTTTGTGATATATTGCTAAATTCTGAAAAATTAAGAGGATCTGGAAAGTTCCACGGCAAACAAATGCGTACGTGTCGAGTAAATGGCCTCTTAAGTTGCCCCGAGCCCATCTTATACCCAGGGGGAAGTAACCAATCTGATACTGAGTTGAACGAATCGATGATGGTTTATTCCCTCTTATTGGGAATTTTTCCACATCCCAACGGGGTGTGGGGTGGAAATGCCCAGAGCTGAGCAATACTTTCTTGTTTCCACCCACTCCAACTTCATTCACTTTCGGTCCATTTCCAACCAACTGAAACACCCTGCTTCCTGCGGCTTGAGATGCTCTCAACAACTTCCAAGAGTCAATCTTCCCCCTTATTTATCTCCTTCCCTCCACCTTTCCCCCCCGCATCTCTCCTTTTGTCCCTACCAAATCATATTACCATTTTGGGGGGGGGACCCCCACAGACACTGTTTTTAAAATAACTCCCACAACCATTCATATCAT
>NW_003533517.1:0-1047 GCF_000181795.1 Trichinella spiralis
TCTTCGTGAAATTTCGGACGTTATCAAAAAAAGTACCAGAACTGTTGATCAGAAAGCTGCCATTCCCAGCGTTTGGTTCGGGAAGTTGCTCAAGATTACAAAACTGAGTTGCGATTCCCAATCGTCAGCAGTTTTCGCTTTACAAGAAAGCGGCTGAAGCTTACCTGGTTGGCCTGTTCGAAGACACAAACTTGTGTGCTATTCACGCAAAACGTGTCACCATTATGCCAAAGGATGTTCAGTTGGCTCGTCGTATACGGGGTGAACGCGCCTAACTTTGTTATGCCTATTTTGTTCATAATCCAACGGTCCTTTTCAGGACCACTTCAATCTGTTTTCATCAGCTACATTCCATTGATTAAGCATCATTTTTCTGAGAAATTAAATATTTAAATGAATTCAAATTCTAAGGTTGTTCAAAATAATGATGATCATTTTTACAAACTTTCCATAAAAATATTGTTTTTGAAACAATTTCTGTTATTGTCATTTTATTGTACCACATTAAACCAATACAGAATGAGGGTAAAACCTGTGCTGAGAATAATCAGGTTGATGATTTTCAAGTTCAATACAACTGCGCGCAAGACAGTTGAGTATAACAAACTGAGTCGCTGGCCCTTCTCAGGCTTAAAAAATTTGCTTAAATTGAGCTGTAATTTGAGAACAAGAAAACACACAGAAGCTGAGATTTATTCAGGCATGACCAATACAAATCAAAAGCACAGACAGTCAGACACAATCAAAGCAATCATTCATTCACACGCCACCAACAACACGATCACATTGCTCAGTCATGTTCACGCGTAAAAACGTGACTCTGACGTCACAACTAACCAAACAACCTCAAGTTACGGTAGCGGATTCAGATTATCAGCTTGAGCGAAAGAGGTTTTAACAACCTGTATCTGCCTACGTGTTTACAATAAATTTCATTGGTTGTCAGTCTGATGCGTTCTATTTGTAATTTTTTCTTTTTCTATCAGTGATCAGCTTTCAGATTTCAATTTCAAAGCATTTAATAATTTTCCAAATTCCAATATTTAA
>NW_003533518.1:0-1233 GCF_000181795.1 Trichinella spiralis
GTAGAAATTGTGCAAATGTGATATTTTATGATTTTAAATACTATGCTTAAGTTTTGTGATGAAGTGATAAAAGTGATGATACGATAAAGAAGTTGCTTTCAAATGCTAATGCTATGAAAATATCCCACATTGTTACTTATCATTCAGCAGACATTTCTTGAAGTGTAAAAGATTGTTACGTTATATTATTTTACGAGAAATTCATTTTGTGTTCTTGGTTTTATTTTTAATTTTTACTGTACCTATCCGGAGTTCAAGATTTATTGAAATCTTTTGAAAAATATGCTTTTTATTTTATTTCAGTTTTATTTTTTTTTCAATCATTTGATTAATATGAAAATATTATTATTCATTTGACTTTTAGCAATCTGTAATAATTATAATAATCTGCAAAATGTCGACTGACTATTTGTTGCAGAGCCTTATCTGCTTTATTTACTTGTTTGCAAAAGTTGTATGACACTGACAGAATTTTAAGCGCTTGTGTAAAGTCATTAATAAAAATGCAAGTTTTGTTGAATCAGCAAACGACAAATGTGCAGTGAACGGCACCGAGTAGAAAAGCTGCTAAAGCTTCTTCATTTCACGTTCATTTGCATTAACGCATTAACATTTGCATTGTTAACATGACTAAGAAGAGTGCTATCAGGAAAATAAAAGTGCTCGATGAAAAGCAGTGTTGAGTTTTTTAATATACGGTGAGTACACTAGTGGTAGGAGCAGCTTTTTGAGGCGTTAATGTGCATAACGCCAGAACCAATTTGATGGCACCTTCCAAGTGGTAGTTTTGTATTATATTTTATTGGTTGCTTTTTATCGATTCTTTTTCATCGTTTTTACTTTGTCAGTGTCGTTTACCGTGTTGTTTATTGCTATTGTTGGCTGTTCTTTACATGACCATTGAAAAATAAAATTTGCTATTTTAATTTTCGTTGTTTCTGTTGAGTTATTATTATCATATTTCATTCAACTTCATTATGATGCAATAAAATATAGAATAAAGCAAAAGATTAATTTCTGAAATACTTGACAATATATTAAGAAAACATGATTTAAGTGAATGAGAAAACTTCATAAATTTTGATAAGGATGAATTTAATAAAATTTAGAAGGAATAAGAAGTTGTAACTACTAAAGTTACGTAATCATAAATGGAAATACTTGGACCAATGAGGTGCAACATCTTGCGTTAATCAAACAAAAAAAATTTGATTCAATGAACAATTAGATAAC
>NW_003533519.1:0-7848 GCF_000181795.1 Trichinella spiralis
TCGTTTAGCAGAGATTTTTTTATTGGCAATGCTCTGAGTCTTATGTATGCCTGTCTGCGTGGGACCAAAAGAACAATAATTTATATGCCGCTGTGAAGTGTGGAACAAAAGTTATGCATTTAACTAAAAAAATAATTATCCCAACATAAAGTGCTTGAAAAAATGTAGACTTTTACATTTTCAGAGTTTCTTTGAACTTCCTTTTTATTCACCCAATCAACAGTTGGTGTAATATTCTGAATTTCAGTTATGATTTGACAAAGTGGAAAATGCTTGAGAAAAAAACGCATTACAAAATCAAAAATTCTTCACTATTGATATTTTTTATCAGTTTTCCTTCTCTTTTTCTTTCTTTTCTTCACAAATTATCTGCGTTTCATCAATTCATCCCCACTGTTGTTCTGTAAAATAAAATGCATTACAGTAGAATTAAATGAATGCAAGCAAATGATATTAAACCGAACATAACATGAATGAACAAAATTTTTTTAAAACATTAACTCTTTATAAAAAAATAATTTTGTTTTTCTGATTTTAATTATTACATTATGCGCATGTTATGAAAATCTTTCCACTGTGAAAGGATTTGCTTTGATGTTTTGAATTTTGTACACTCACTGTTGTTTATTTTAATTGGTTGGTTCTCCCGATTGGTGTAGATGTGCAATTTTTGATAAATTTCTGAATAACTGATTTTCTGTTCAACAATTACATTATTAAGTGTTTTTTTTTCAAATAAAAATTTGAAAATCAATAAATCCCATAAGACTTGCAACAGTTTTCTGTTTCCATACAGATTTGGAAATTGAAATAGTTTGATTGATGCGCTACATGTCAATTCATATCATAACAGCAAGACAATTTTCACGAGTGACAGAATTTCTTTAAGCTTTTGAGAATGCAAAAAATTGAAAAACTATGAAAATGAAGTAATTCAATTTTAACTACAAATGCCTGCATATGTTCAGCAATGCTATATTTATCTTTTAAATTTAAAGAAAATGTGTAATTTATTTGCATCCACCTTCTATTAAATTATTATAAATAGTTGTTGATGGAGAAGGTTCAGTACGAATTATGCTGATTTACTTTTTATCTGAGAGTTAAATTTTCCAGTTTTTTCTTTTCATGCAAATTTTTAAAATGCTCAGTAGTAAAATATTACTGTAAATCATTTCACGCTTATCTCAGAATTGCCAACAATTTTATTTCTATTTAATTTATCAGAGAGTACATTACTGTGCAATATTTTGTTAATAGCATTGTTTTTTGCTTAAAATATTCATTATAATGTTTCAAATTCAGATTTATTTAAAAAGTTAATTAGTAAATTATGTAAAGCAGTTTGCAACTGTAGTGAAAATGAAATGGTCACGATGAACTGCAAAAATATTGTGTTGTGAGAATTTATTCATGAACATTTAAATAATTCAGTTAATGATAAAGAACTGGTGACTATCTTGGTTATGTATTCTCCCCCCCCCCACCGCTAGTTTTGAATTTGTTACCAAAGAAGATTAGAAAATTATTTTTTTCTATTTATAAGCTGGATGAATAATCTGGATCCACTGAAGATGAATTTCAAAATTCTTTTATTAAAAAAAATAAATCCATATTTCACATATTTTCCAGCAAAATGTTATTTCTCCTTGATAGTTAAAAAACTAAAGTCTGAAAGAAATATCAACAAATGAAAATGGTAGATATTTTTTTCTGTAACTAATAAGAGATTGATCATATGTCATATCTGATTTTCTGAAAAAAGATGTTCTGATTAGATTGGATTAGATTAGAGAATTTTGTGAATTCTTCATTCAAATGTCAAATATAAGTTGTATGGTGAAGCACAGTTGATGAACTAAATTCAATGCGAAAGTTGATTTGCATATGCTGTGATGAAATTGGTAGACAGATTTTACGGTTATACTTTGTTGTATTTCATACTAAATTTTTAAACAATCATTTCTTAATTAAGCAGCTGTTGTATATTGTTATTGTTTGTACTACAATTGACAATGCATATGGCAACAAGCATGACATTTTATCCTGTTCTTATGCTACATAATGTGCGCCTTTGGTATTTGTTTCTAATAATACTGATTTTATACATTGATCTGAACAAATAAACTTTGAATATTAAAGTCATTTTCTTAAATCAATATATATATATATATATATATATATATATGTATATACATATTAATGACAAAATGATCGAAGCTAATCAACCTTTCGTTTTTACTGTTGCTAAGATGACCGTAAAAACTTTCTATTTAAAAAGTGGGTCGCAGTTCACAGAACTTTGGGAACCACCGAGATAGGCAATGTGACAACTTTAGAGGCCATTTATTCCACACCCACCGGGCAGCTTGCGATGAAACCCTGAATAACACGCTTATTGATCAACATATCAAACATGTACATATCAGAAAAAATATAAATTTCAAAAAAAAGGTTTCGTCGTTTTTCCCAAAGCAGCAGGCCTATAAAGCCAATGAAATTTCGAAACTTTTGGAAAAATGTTTTTCCTCCCAAAATGACTTGAATGGATTTGAATCGATCAGAAACGATTAGAGAACTACTACAAAATTATCCACCTTGTTCCTGATTGCATACTGTTTGAGATATTACGGAAAAGTAGGCAACTATCCTATGTTTTAAGATAAGCAATGTGCTAACTTTAGAGGCCATTTATTCCTCAACTACTGGGCAATTTAGCGGTTAGTAACGTGAGCAGATCTGCATAAGATGGATAACAAAAATGTTTGTTATCAGTGGTCATCCAATTTTTTGGTGAACAGAGACAAATAAGCCAACGGTGAGAAAGCGTAGACAACATCATCAGCAAAGGAAAAGAATGGTCAATCTGTTCCACGCGTTCAGTTCGACTTCGATCGCTTTCTGAACAAATGAATGCCCTATAATAATTTTGTGTGTGTTTGTGTATCATTCTACAGTTGTTCTTTACAAATATTCTGTTATGCTATTTGGCTCAATAAGCGTTTTATATCAAACGCTAATGCTATTGACGGGAGCAAGAGGAAGAAATTTATTTGATCAGTATTTTACTTATTTCTCTAAAAAGCAATGATGCAGTTGTTGAACGCTGTCTTTTAATTATATACATTTTATTAAGGTTTCATTTTTATGACGCAGTAGATCAAACAATAAGTAATAAAATTTGATAATTAGAAAAACTTTGAATTTAATCACCCACGCTTACTGTTCGTGAATTAATACTTGAAAATTTAAATGGATACTGTATTACTTGCTTTTATTCTAGCTTTTTTGTACCAATATTTTAACCGTCATTGTATAGGGTAATATTCAATAATTATTAATTGATAGCAGTATAATTTGAAAATGAATTTCGCAGAGTTTTGTGCTTTGCTCGACTGCGTATGAAAACGTCGATGATGCGGTTGCATGATACAATGAAATATTGTTTTCTACCCGGTGGATAATCCGCCATACTGATTTGTGAACTTTTGGAATTTTAATTCAAAACTGACCAAAGCTACTGATGAGCCGTCAGCTTGCGGTCGCTTTCAATAATGTGCGCAATTATTGCTGAAATGGAATGCAATCTGAATCTTTTCGAGTGCCCAAAGTATAGCAAGCGCAATATTATTTTCATATAAATTAAATAAGAGTGAGTATTGCAAACATGATACCGCTGCCAAACTAATTCGCCTGAAATAAGCTGAAATGATGAGACAGCGGGAAGAACAGGTGATCCTACAATCTGGATCTCCGAGAGCCAGAGCATCAGAACGCGCTCGTGAGAATAGCCCTGATAAACGGATGAGACTTTGCCGAAAGCATTTCGAACAGGGCTGTCTGGAAATTTCACTTCCTAAGTGGGAATTGCCATGGTTCTGCAATGCAAGCGAGAGCGCCACTGACCTGCAGTTGCTTGCAAATTTTGTCTTGCGCAAGAGGCAGATAGATGATCTCAGTTGAACAGTGAGGCACTGGCTACATGGCAACGCATGACCAGTACACCTCCCAGAAACAAGCAGCAGAGGAATCTTAAAGTACTGTGGCGAAGAGCACCCAAAGCTGTCGGCAACGGGATGTTTTTCTGGGAGAATAATCAAAGGACAGCGAAGTCAAACTGCACATTGATACGAACTGCACCCTATCATCACCAAGGCAGCGACTAAGTATATATATATATATATATATATATATATATATATATATATATATATATATATATATGTCGCATCCAGAACTAGTAAAATCCGTTGAGTCGACAGCTACAAATAGCGAGGCGCGTCACGAGAGTAACCTTATGCAAATATGATAAGGAAAATTGCCGACGGCAGTTGCTGCAAGCAGTTGACTTTATTCAAAACCGGGAGTGATTATATATATAAATCTCTGTTCGCTAAGAGTTGTTGTTGTTGAATAAATATTCACTCAAGAAAGGCGTTATCATTACTGCTCTGCGTTAGTTGTTCATTTTCGGGTATTGCGCTTCAAACATACGTTTTGAGTGTTTACCCTTAAAGTGTAGTAGCTCTGGTCAATTGGATATATGGTTCATATATATATATATATGTTCAGTGTGTGTAAACACTGAACCTATCACGATGGTGCGATGTAACCCTGCGCTCAAAGGCGCTACACAAGTAATAAACTGTCTGTAAATGCATGTCTGAAGAAGGAAGAAGAAAGGAAGGAATTGCGGAAGATACTACCATACCGAAGATTGGTTCGATTATTAATGTAGATCAGCGTTTCCAAACGTCCGGACAAAGCATTTCCTGTGAACTTATTGATTTAGTTCATTGATAAGTATGGAAAACAACAGTGAATAGCATCAACGAGAGCACTCCGCTATCTGAAAAGGACCACAAATTATGGATTCCATTTCGACAAGATTGAACACACCATCAGTGGATATTGCAGTCTGATGACTGAGGCGGAGTCTCTGTTAAAATTAGAGTGTTGAACATTGTTAAGCCAAAATTTAAGCTTTCAAGGCACAAGAAAAGCACGACCTTTAGCGTGTATATAAATAATCCATTCAGCCCGTGCGTTCGCTACTTTTTCCACTGACTCTCCTTCTGCGATTTTGCTGTCTTGAGATATGTGTTCGCTAATTTGCGAAAAAATAACCTTGCAATATTTCAGATCAAAAGCTGCCACTAACATTTACGTGAGCAAGTGCAGTTCAACAAAAGGCGGCAATTCAGATTGTAACAAAATTACTAACAAATCCATGAACAGTTATACATAAGCATTCATTAAAATTATAATAACCCAACAGAAATGGAAAGGTATTTAGATTAACGAAGAACCATAATTTCCTGTTAAGCATTCATGACTCAGAAGGGAATTGTTCTACATTCTACATACAATACTTTATTAAATTACAGTGAAATCGTAATAACAGTTAGTAAAGTTTATCATAATGTTTCTATAGCATTACGCCATAACAGAACAAAAATGAATTTACATCACCCAAGGCTAGGCCATATTATTCTATTTCCATCATCTTCATAGTTATTCATAGTCTTCATAGTAATATGTGTGAAGAACATTAGTCAAGAAGTGCGATAAAGCCTCCTCTTCAATATCATCGATAGTTGAAAGGTAAGTAATTTTTACAATTGTATACTAACGTTCTTTGTAGGTATCACTATCGACTGTGTGTTAGTTGCAAATTAATGGATTAAAGTTTCCCTGACTAACCTTCAGATCAGCTTCACTGCTTGCATGTATATTAACTATTCTATAATCATCTATCTACACGGATGAAAATCTCGTTGCACTAAGTAAGAATTTAGATAAATTCTCATTTTATAAAATGGTAGTTATGTAAGAAATATTATGTTGCATTAAATGTTCAATAAAAGAATCAAAAATTTCATTGTACGCTAATTCTAAATCGTTATCACTGAATGCAGTAGCTGAAATAAAACGTCTGAAATTCATGCAGCCTGTATTATGTAAATAGGACTCAAGTATAAATTCCAAGTTTTTCTGTTACTACATAGAGTATTTGTATTTCGGAAACCATTAACAACATCGAAGTAAATTTAAATAAAAGCCACTTCTGTGCGTGACTACCAAGCGCACATATTTTATTTTTTTGTTATTACAATTGATATCTAACTTTGGTGGTTCTTTTACAGGAAAATCTCGAAAATTATGCTACTAGAAATTGTGTAAAAATGTAGTAATAGATTTTACATTTCCTTTCATTCGTGTATATTAGTTGTTAGAAAAATTTCCATATAGAAATAAAAATTTCATGGACTAAATAGACTTTGCTGTTTTGGGGGTAAAGGAAGCCGTTTCGCAATATTTACATTCTCATCCCAACGTCGATACATATGGATAGATTTAACTGTTTTGAAAAGTTTCATTCATAAATGGCTTATAAAATTAGCACATTGCCTATGTTAATGCACAGTGAATTTGCCAATCTGAAAATTTCTTCATACGCAACCAGATGCGTGAGTTTCCCCAAATGGAACAGCTTTTGTTTTTTAGTAAAGGAATCATTCAAAATTTGATGCCTCTCGTGATATTTTTTGCATTTCGGCGATTGAATTTTCCTTTATTTTTAGGTCGTTTTGATTAATTTGATGCACGTTGCTTCAAATCGACAGGAAATGGGCATATAACATCCGACATCCTAACGTTGTATTAATTTATCTCTTTATAATGCACGAATGATATCAATTTCTAACGTTATTTCATTTTCACATTGATTAATACCTGATTGTCTATGGTATGCTTCGCATATCTTTTATTTGTTAAAAAAAACTGTCATTTCACGCATTACTATGTTGTTCATCATCTTTATTATTCAGTATTCATATTCATATTCAGTGATATTGAAATTATTGTTCTTTGAGTGTATTTTCGCTTTCAAACACTCCATCAATCCTGCTAATAAAAATGAACTTTAAATGCAGTAGTTCGCGTACAACTTCATTGGAAATGCAATAAAAATAAATAAATCAACAACTAATCACAATTGAATGTCTCCATGCATTATATTGCATTGTTAGCGCATTGCGCATTTCTTAAAGCACAAGAAAGTTGCCCATCTTTAACTTCCTCGAAACATAACTAGGATGAGGGATTTTGAGCGAACGTAACATTACTAGCAATTAAGTAAAGTGTGCATTCAAGCGAGCATTTTCAATTAATTTATTATTTTATAATGCTAATGAATTGAATTGAATTTTTATCGTTATATTCCTTCAACAATGATTAATACCTGAATGTCATAACGTACGTCATTTAATAACATGTAGTGTATCATTTTTAGTATTCACTTGGATTTTGATTAATACCAATTATATCCTGCTTTGAATTCAGTTTTGTTTAAACATCAACTGCATCCCACATGTGAAAAGTTGCCTTTAATGCAGGCGATTGCGATAACACAATTGCATACATTAGTAATGAAAGAAATTCATCTAAAGCAAATGTCAAAATGTACAGTGTGTTTCCCAACCGTTTGAGATATTCACTTAGAAGTTCAGTACATATAATGGAATGCTGCTAGGAAAGAGCAGCGAGTTATTCATTGCTTTTGTAATAATTGAAAGCAGTACTGCGAAAGCGCAGGATACACGTCCATAAATTTATATTAATAGGCAATCGCTTATTATTTGTGAAATTTGATGAAACAGCTGATTTCAATTTAATATGTATAAAAGGTACAAATTTCACATTGCATCAAAATTGCATTCCCATCTGTTCATTTTTGGCAAATTTTATTCAGATCACAATTTATCAAGAAAAATAACCATTAAAAAAAATTTGTTGGTTTCCAGTTGCCTGTAATCGTTAATATAGTTCAGGAACACATTTTAATTT
>NW_003533519.1:8390-10322 GCF_000181795.1 Trichinella spiralis
AAGCAAGCTGACATTTTTTTTCACTATGTAATATAAAGGGTGGTGTGATAAATTTAGACAAAAATGACCCAACGTATTCTTGCCAAAGAATATCTGCACGATGGCCATTAGTCATATTTTACATCATCGACGTATCGGCATACAACGCCTACGTTCTATGGACAGTGAAACATTCAGCATAAAATTTAGAACGGCTGCATAAGCGTCGATTATTCCTGGAAGAACTTGGCAAGGCTCTAGTGCAACCAGAAATGATGTGGCGCAAAACACTGCCCAGAACAGCAGCAGCAAAATCGGCGGTTGAACGGATGCGGAAAGATGCAGAGCAGTCATCTACAAGCGGTATCACTGATACGGATACAGGTGGTAAAAAAAGTGCCCGATGTCAATTGTGTGTTTCAAATGACAACAAGACAAGCGTACGTTGTAAAAAATGCCAAAAATACATTTGTAAAGATCATACACAATCATATTGTAACTTATGTGCAGAAGAAATTTAAGTGTGTCAATGTACATCCACCATATACGGGCATATTAAAAAAAATAATCTCTGAGTATTAGAATATTCATCAGAACCTTTTAAAATAAAATTCACGAATACTTAGTCACAGTATGACCGCAAAACAAACTGTGCATCACTTATGGGTCAATTTGACCCGGAGGATAACGGGAGGTAAGTAAATTTGAGGATAACAGGAGGGTTAATACCAATTATATCCTGCTTTGAATTCAGTTTTGTTTAAACATCAACTGCATCCCACATGTGAAAAGTTGCCTTTAATGCAGGCGATTGCGATAACACAATTGCATACATTAGTAATGAAAGAAATTCATCTAAAGCAAATGTCAAAATGTACAGTGTGTTTCCCAACCGTTTGAGATATTCACTTAGAAGTTCAGTACATATAATGGAATGCTGCTAGGAAAGAGCAGCGAGTTATTCATTGCTTTTGTAATAATTGAAAGCAGTACTGCGAAAGCGCAGGATACACGTCCATAAATTTATATTAATAGGCAATCGCTTATTATTTGTGAAATTTGATGAAACAGCTGATTTTCAAATTTAATATGTATAAAAGGTACAAATTTCACATTGCATCAAAATTGCATTCCCATCTGTTCATTTTGGCAAATTTTATTTCAGAATCACAATTTATCAAGAAAATAACATTAAAAAAATTTGTTTGGTTTCAGGTTGCTGTAATCGTTAAATAAAAGTCAGGAACAAATTTTATTTTAATAAGAAATTTTTCACTTAATTTTTTTGTCGGATAAAGCTTCACAAAACAGATTTTCTTAAATAATTGTTTATTCTGCAAATTTATTTGCTTTTTTTTCATTCCCTCTAATATTCTATTTTCATGCATTTGCTGTTTTGATATAAATGGCGGTAGGTTTGAAATTTCAACTTTTTTGTATATTCGATGTACAAAATGGTAAATTATACTGTTATAGCGATATTCATCCCAATCTTGCCAGTAGGTTTTGTCTAAATATCCTCTAATTTTGGCGCATTAACTATGTTAATACATCGGAAAGTTGCTCATCTGTAACTTCTTCGAAAGAGAACAAGGATGAGTGATTTTCCGTTTAGACGCCATTTTTAACATTTTGGTAAGATATGCAATATTTTACATGTTTGATAAATCTAATTTTCCTTCTTTTACTTTCATGAAGAGCAACTGGTGCTCAATTCACACTCAAAAATTAATGCATCACGTTGTATATTTTTACATAAAGATTGAATAGGAACATAATAACTTAGATAATTAGTTAAATTTTCGATAGTAATGATTTCATTACGCTATTAGGAGTGAAAGTAAAGTGATTTCACCGAAGTCCATGTCATATTCTAATTCCTTGGACTTGTCCTAGAACAAATTTGAGATCATCTTCACGGTATTAAGGTTATCAGTTTGTACAGCACAGTCA
>NW_003533519.1:10332-13509 GCF_000181795.1 Trichinella spiralis
TTTATCTCTTTATAATGCACGAATGATATCAATTTCTAACGTTATTTCATTTTCACATTGATTAATACCTGATTGTCTATGGTATGCTTCGCATATCTTTTATTTGTTAAAAAAAACTGTCATTTCACGCATTACTATGTTGTTCATCATCTTTATTATTCAGTATTCATATTCATATTCAGTGATATTGAAATTATTGTTCTTTGAGTGTATTTTCGCTTTCAAACACTCCATCAATCCTGCTAATAAAAATGAACTTTAAATGCAGTAGTTCGCGTACAACTTCATTGGAAATGCAATAAAAATAAATAAATCAACAACTAATCACAATTGAATGTCTCCATGCATTATATTGCATTGTTAGCGCATTGCGCATTTCTTAAAGCACAAGAAAGTTGCCCATCTTTAACTTCCTCGAAACATAACTAGGATGAGGGATTTTGAGCGAACGTAACATTACTAGCAATTAAGTAAAGTGTGCATTCAAGCGAGCATTTTCAATTAATTTATTATTTTATAATGCTAATGAATTGAATTGAATTTTTATCGTTATATTCCTTCAACAATGATTAATACCTGAATGTCATAACGTACGTCATTTAATAACATGTAGTGTATCATTTTTAGTATTCACTTGGATTTTGATTAACCCTCCTGTTATCCTCCGGGTCATATTGACCCGTTTTGATTTTCAACATAAAAATTAGTACCAAAATTATTGACTGTTGATGTTGAATTTTTTTGACTTTTCCTCATTTCACCTTATCTGCATATACTGAAATTCCTGCGCGTCTGTCATTCATAGTAACTGCTGTATGCACTTTACGTATATGCGAAATCCCCGGGGTCACTTAGGCCCCATGATCGATCTTCTTCTGCTGCTTTATCATTATTGAAGGCAATGCAACATCTATCACTTTCAAGGTTCTTTAGTTTATGGGATATATGGGTTAAAAATTACCTAAGATGTATAATCCTTCCGAAAACGTTACAGTTGATGAGCGACTGTATCCTTTCAAAGGCCGATGTCAATTCAGACAGTACATGCCAAAGAAACCGGCAAAGTATGGCAATAAGTTTTGGGTAGCCTGTTGCTGAAAGTCAAGCTACGCATGGAATATGCAAATATACACTGGCAAGCCGTCAAGTGGAACTCGTGCGAAGTACCAAGGGATGCGAGTGGTTCTCGACATGGTAAAGGGGCTAAAAGGTGATAATGTTACATGTGACAACTTTTTTACTTCGTATGCACTGGGGGTAGAACTGAAAAAAAAGAATTTGACTTTGGTTGGAACTGTAAAAAAAACAAGCCAGAGCTACCCAGGAACTGCTGCAACTACAAGGCAGAAAATTGAACTTTTCAACATTTGCCTTTTCTGAAGATTGCACCATCGTATCATACCTCCCAAAAAAGAACAAGAATGTTATAGTTCCAAGTACTATGCACAATGGCAACCAGGTTTGCGACAGAAAGGGAAGCAAGCCTGACATTATTCTACACTATAGTAATACTAAAGGTGGTGTGGATAATTTAGACAAAATGACCAACGTATTCTTGCCAAAGAATATCTGCACGATGGCCATTAGTCATATTTTACATCATCGACGTATCGGCATACAACGCCCTACGTTCTATGGACAGTGAAACATTCAGCATAAAATTTAGAACGGCTGCATAAGCGTCGATTATTCCTGGAAGAACTTGGCAAGGCTCTAGTGCAACCAGAAATGATGTGGCGCAAAACACTGCCCAGAACAGCAGCAGCAAAATCGGCGGTTGAACGGATGCGGAAAGATGCAGAGCAGTCATCTACAAGCGGTATCACTGATACGGATACAGGTGGTAAAAAAAGTGCCCGATGTCAATTGTGTGTTTCAAGTGACAACAAGACAAGCGTACGTTGTAAAAAATGCCAAAAATACATTTGTAAAGATCATACACAATCATATTGTAACTTATGTGCAGAAGAAATTTAAGTGTGTCAATGTACATCCACCATATACGGGCATATTAAAAAAAAAATAATCTCTGAGTATTAGAATATTCATCAGAACCTTTTAAAATAAAATTCACGAATACTTAGTCACAGTATGACCGCAAAACAAACTGTGCATCACTTATGGGTCAATTTGACCCGGAGGATAACGGGAGGTAAGTAAATTTGAGGATAACAGGAGGGTTAAGTGAAACATTTGTCAGACATTAGTTAGCATTATAGCGAAGAAATCTGAAAAATTCAAAGAGATTTTATTGAATTTGTTATCATTTTTTGATTAGCTACTATCACCATATTTACATTAATATTCATATTTCAAAAATGTGGTGACCAATTTTTAAAAAATATTGAAAGTTATAAATTTTACTAATGCCGTGTAAATCAAATTCAATTACACATTCCATCCTAACATATGTGATTAGCGCATTTTATTTTACATGAAATATTATGCTTTCTAGTCACTGCTTCCATCGAAGTAGCTAGCTAATTATTTTGCCGACGGTTTCAGCTTTCAGCTTCTAATTTATTGCATGCTTTATTAACCTTCTAAATGACAGCAATAAATAAAAATAAATAAATTATTGAATGTTCAGGAAAGATTCGATATGATAATGTACGAACGTGATGGTCTATAAGTTATTCAAAATTTCTTTTTAACTGTCTTAAAGAAAATTAAAAAGTAATTGCTTTTTCTAATAATCAATTTTTTAAATAATTGCAATTTATGACTGTTTCAAATTTATTTATTCGATTTTGACTAGCTAGCTGCTAAGCTAAGTAGTTTGTAATCTAGTCTAGGTTCACAGAAGGATTGATTGGGTCATTCTTGTGGTGATGAAGAATTGAATTGTATTTAAATACAATTTAATATGAAAAGCTTGAAATAAAAGGAACCCTAATAGCTGAACAACTTTTCCTGTAAACAAATGTACATGCAAAATATGCATGGTTGTGTGATAAGATTCTAAAAGAAATAATTTTAAAAATTATGAAAACATCTCTAGGTATTTTCTATAAAAAATAGCTATACTCAGTGGATAGTGGATTGGGCATACTTACAGATGATGTATTTATTTGTGCGTGTTGCAACTGATTTAGTTGAGCTCGTGTTATGTTTGAAATGTTTCTAACTGCGCATTTCTAGTTCACCAGCAATCAGTTATGGCATAATAGCCGCTGG
>NW_003533520.1:0-5261 GCF_000181795.1 Trichinella spiralis
TTACATCTATTAGATCTCATGCAGGGAGAAAGGTGCTCAGATGAAAATATTTATAAATAAATAAAAGTTGACTAAAAAGCAAACTTTACATAGACCGCATCTTTCTCCGTTGGTTTCTACAGTAAATTTGCATGGTCGATTAACCACACCACCTTGCAATCCAGGACCAAATGCACGAATTTTGGACGTCATTTCAGAATCGACCATCACCTGAAACAATTGAAATTATAAATAAACATTTAAAACAAATAGAATACTGTCAACACATAGTGCAATCGAAATAAACGCATGCTAGTACACTTTATAGAAGTACATTGAAAACAGTTTCAAAATGTAACAGTAACAACGACAAACTAATTGATGCTTCCCTTGAAGAAATAGCTTGACCAAAAGAGTAGAAAAAAACAACTGATTTAACGAACAAATGCTTCAAAAAAGAGGCAAAATGAGTTTTTGAGCTTCTTGTCCAATGCACATATTTTAATGAAACATTTTTTCCAAACTTTCTCAAGTTCAAGTTAGACAATAAATACTAATTAGCCATTCTCAGAATGCAAACTGAAGAATGCAAGTTAAGCAATAGTAGCATTCTGATGAGCTGAAAAAAATTTTGTCCATAATTTAACTCATGCAAAAACAGATTATCTGACATCTTTGCAAATCATGATACAACATCTCCACAACTTTTCAGCATTTCAAATTAAAAAATATTTTTTAATATATTTTTGACGTATCATTATTTTTTTAGATACGAATCTCCATAATCAGTATCAGTAGTATTAAGATTATTGAGATGGAGATGATATTTTTTTAATATTGAAGCACATCAATACAAACACAACAATCTTTTGACAAATTCATCTCTTGCACCACATGTTCATCACCATCATGGAGATATTTGAAAAATTCGCAAAAAAAATAAATTTAATTTCATTTTTCTACCAAGTATTTGGATTTCAAAAAAAAGAATGCTTACTTCAAAAGGGCTAGAGGGAAAATCTTTCCCATCATATTTGATGTGCAGAATGTGAAGACCAGCTTGTGTTGGCTGATAAATTCCTTCCACTTTCAGCGGACGAATGGAAGTGTTTTTTCGATGAATCGGCACAATGCTTCCATCTTAAACAAAAAATCCGATTTCAACAGCCAGAAATCACTGTAAATTGCTGACAGCAAATTTGACCATTCGACAGTGTCAAATTGAATACACAAAAGGAATAAATAAAACAAGCTCCATAATGAAGTCATCTTTCCATAATTTTTATTTCTTCTCAATGATAAAGAAATTAATTGCTTACAAACCAGATCAACTGGTTGGCAACTTTGTTCAAAAGCCGTCTATTTATGCAGCTTATGAATGTGCCGCCAACATAACAACAAAATATGACTTATTACAAATTTTGCATTGCAAAAATTAAAAAAATAATCATTACAGTATTTCACTCTGAACTACACAAAAGTATACAATTTAAAATTTATAATGATTATTGGACACTATTACACTAATAAAATGTCAAACTTAATTAATCAAGTAAAATTAATCTAATAATTAAACTTTATAAATTATTAAATTATGAATGAAAATTCTTTAACTATAACAAGAAAGAAAGAAAAACAATACCAGAATGTTTAACGATCATTTCAACAAGCGATGCATCTGCATCACCGTTGCAGAGGATTCGAACATCGACCTTATCACCAACTCGAATTCCAGAGTTTTGAATACCACGACCGAACACTTTCCATTCAAAAGCTGCAAAATTGATAGTTAGTTATAAAAGTTTTGAATAAGACATATTTTATGTAAAATTTTACATTCTGATGCAACCCAAACTTCATATGGGTTGTTGTTCAATACAGAATGATCGTCATAAAATATGTTTATTGTGTGCATGCCGACCATGTCAGGCGTATATTCACAGCGCAACATATCACCACTCAGTCGTCGAAATCGTTGATTAACACTGTCAGATTTTCCATTCGGATTCAAAATCTGAATTGCAAATTTCTTCTCATCACCGCCTATAATTTATCAAAAGTAAAGCGTCTTAAATAAATAAATAAATATATATATATATTTCTCGTTCAATACATCAAACGAAAAATAAATATTACTATAATTAGATGTATCATATTAAAAAATGAAATTAAATTTTGTTCCATTAATTTTCAAATAAACCATACAAAGATTAAAAGCGCATATGACAACTTAAGCATAGCATACAGCAGAATATAATGCACTTTTTCTTTTATTAATTAATTAGTGAAAATTTTATCTTGAAATTTTGATGTAATGTATTGAAGTGAATTGAATTTTGATGGATGTATTGAAATGTAAATTTTGTTAACAGTTTTGAATTTAACAATAATATTTTTATAGCGAAATAAACTAGTATTGGCCAATGACCGTTCATATGTAAATGAAGTAGAATGAATGTGAAAATCAGTAAATGAAGAAGGTGCTAGTTTCATTTTCATTCATTCATGGTCACTGAAAGAAAGATTTATCGTTAAATGACCGCAAATTTGGTCAATGGCCAGCCAAAACGCTGTCACAAATGTGATGCTTATCAAGACAATTTTCTTTCCAACATGCTGCATTCAATTGAACATTCATTTATCAAAACAAAAATCAAAGTGGAATAATAATTACCTGCCATATAAATATCAAAATGTGTAGTCTTTCCAGAAGTAACACCTGACTGTAGACCAGGACCAGATGCTTTGATTTGCAGAATTTGTTTCGTTTTTGTAACAGGATATTCTAATTTGTTACTGTCAGTCTTTCCAACAACTGACGACCCAGTTGGTGCTCCAGGTTGTAGCTTAGCATTCGGATATTGGCTCAGATAAGTCATCATGCTCATTTCATCCACATCTGGATTAATAAATTCTTCAGGTTCTATTAGCTGCAAAAAAAAAGATTTGGTGCTAACAGTTGAGCTGGTTAATTTCAAAATTCGTCAATTCACCTTTGGAATGACCAACCATTTTTCTGCCAAATCCATAGCAATGGTGGTATTCTTCAAAGCATTCGCTGCTTTCCACATCGACCATTCTGGACATAAACCTTCAAAATAGACAATACATTGCTGTTAAAATTGACACCACTAGAAAATTCTACTATAAATTAATTGTTACCTGGAGCAAGAGAATCTACCAAAGCACCGAGAGGTCGTCCGTCGCTCCATTGTGTTGTTAAATTAGTCAGGTGAAAACCAGGAATCTGAATAACAATTTCGAATAAATAATAGTCAGACAAATAATCAGAAAAAAATTTAGTAAATTTTAATTAACACAACTATATCTAATAAA
Source organism: Trichinella spiralis (assembly GCF_000181795.1). Taxonomy (NCBI): domain Eukaryota; kingdom Metazoa; phylum Nematoda; class Enoplea; order Trichinellida; family Trichinellidae; genus Trichinella; species Trichinella spiralis. Next base: position 3,316 of record NW_003533520.1, read on the forward strand.
AAGTAAATGAAACTTAATAATTTGAAAATTTTCATGGCATATTAAAATGAGGAATATATTTTAAGAATGGTTAATTTTAAGCAACTAATGACAATAACATCGAAAAGACAAACCTTGGAATTTAGCCAATCAAGAAGACGTTGCTTAGGAGGTATCGGAAGTTTATGCTTGTTTTCTTGATTCTGCCGATTTTTTTCATTATCCCATATTTGTGCATCAATGGAATAATGCAAAATTAACGTCCATACCAAACCCAAAATTAACTTCAATCTTCCATCAACAATATCAGAGCTATCTAAATTGAAATACGTCGAGAAATTAATAATTTTTTGACAATAATTCAATGAGAAAAATGCGGTAATATTTTCATGATGCTTGCAAATAATTTTTAATGTTTCTATTAGATAAATGATACATTATTCCCCATAGTCTTAACACAGCATAATAAATAAACAGTAAAAAAAGTAATATACTTTTAACAGATGATAGAAATAGCAAATTACTGTATTGGTTTGTATATTGCAGAGTTTATATAAAAACGTGTTCAAAAAACAAAGATTAAAAAAAATAACTGCAGTTGAGAGTGGAATTGAATTTTCATATTCTTAATGAATGATAATTGTTCAAAAATTTTACATTATTCTTATTTATAATACTGGAGATACTAGAAATTTGTTGTGCTGAAAAATGTGAAAATTGTCGACTGCTATCGTAGATTTTGTTGCTACTGCGTTCAGAATAAATAGCAAATAAATAGCAGTATTATAATAACTGAAAATAAAAAAGAATAAAATACGAAAAACAGATATATTTACAACAGTTAAACGGTAAGTTAAAAGAAAGAAAAAACAAGTCTTAGCAAACATCATCAAACGCTGACTTACAGGTGCCCTTCACCTACAATCAGCCGATTCGTTGAATTTTCATAATTCGACTATTTTACTTTATTGCACATAGAACAGCCGCTTCCAAGGACAAGTAAAACGTGTCGTTGGCCGACCACTGGTCACTATCCCATTGCAGAATAATGTTACAGATCAAAGTATTCATTAAATATACAAAATCAACCCGATACAAAACGTAAAAAATGCTACATAATATTACAAATTTGCAAGCATATAAAAAACAAGAGAACAACTGCAAATCACCAACTAATTAAAAAAATAGCACTGAATTATATAAGTATACACACATATATATAATTATACAAAAAAGCAGCAATAGCTGGTTTTTCCAAATTCCAAATTTAATTTTTTTCGTCTGAATGAAATTGAATATTTAAAAAAGAAAATTAGAACTGAAAAAAAGAAACAACCATGAATGAATGAATGAATGAATGAAGCAAATTCGAAAAATGCATTTACAACAAACGGCCATCAATTATCCTCGTTTTTTACCTATTAATCAGTTGTAAGGAATGCAAGTAAGTCACCAAGTCAGAAAATGATATTGAATGTTGAATAAATGTAACGAATGAAACTGGAAAATTAATTTTTTCAATTCAATTTATAATTTTTCAATTTATAATGTAGAAATTTTGAAAATTTTTTGGATATTTTTTTTTCATACCTATATTTACTAGCTTGATTCCTTCGACAGTTTCTAGAAATGACAAAGCTACAGAAACGTTTTCCAATCTCTGCGATCGAAAATTTGGCTTTCTGTTGTAACGTGGCAATTTTTTCTTCGACAACACCTCCAAAAGACGAATAAGCAGCAGACCGTCGGTGAGGTCCGTTTCCAAATTATTCACACTACAGTCGACCATCTTCAGGCGTTCATTAACCCAACGCGTGAATGTGTTCTGTTGGATCGTTTTCCATTTTGCCTTATCACGAGACTGAATGGCCACCAAATCCATCTCCTCATTAACCATTATAGGGTATTTTATTATGTTCACGTTGAAAATGTGAACAAAAGATTACAAAATTTAAAAAGTTTGTTAT
>NW_003533520.1:5828-9049 GCF_000181795.1 Trichinella spiralis
TGTGGTGGATTCATGTTGTACATTCCTACGCTTCTAGTGATATTTTTAAATATTCTGTCTATCATGACCTATATTCTTTCCTCAATGTCGTACATTATTAAACTGTTACTCTGTCGCTTATGTGATCGATTTATGAAATTATGCCTTTGTTTACTGGAATTATAAACTCTGCTGGTGTTATTGAACCCTTTACTATCTTGTAATCATTCTTTGTATTCGAGTCGCGGAATAGAATAGTTGCTGTGATTCCTTTCAATCCTACTTTGCCTGTGGTTGAATGTAATGATACTAACATTCCCACATTATTATCATATAAAATTGTGAAGATTTTGTGAATTTCAAATCCATACTCAAATGAATTATATTCATTGAATAACCACATTGTCGTCCATTACTGGTGTTCCTATTCCCCTGCGTACCCACTACATCACTTTTGGAGCAACGACTGAATAAAGATCAAGAATTACTGATCTGACCGGCAAAAACGAATTCCCTCCGATACTTTCTTTAACTGTATTTTCACATCTTGAACATTACAATTGCATATCAATTTGTACAGAGAATGATTACGATGTTCTACTAAAATGATGCTCTGACTAATAAACCTCTGAACATGGTATTTAGCTAAATTAAACTGCAACAAAACAACTCTCTGAGCAACAACTATTGTTCGTATTCGCGATGATAAAAATAAACAAATTCTGACGCTGAAATGTTATCAGAAATATCGTCATTCTACGTAATATGCAAAAATGATTATCATAAATGTCAAATTTTGAATACCACATCTTGAAACGTACAATAATAACAACTCTGTCAACTTTGATCAAATTGGTTGGTTTCTGATTAAAAATAATAATAATATCCAACTATGCAATGAGCTATTGAACTATAATAAGCGTCAGTTATAAAACAAGAATTGCCCCCTCATACAAATGAAAAATATGAAAACAAAAAAACGGCAGTTTTACAGTAAAAAATAAAGCTTATTATTTTGGATAAAATTAAAAAAACAATATATACAATGATAAACATATACAAAAATTTGTATTACACATCTTTTTATACGAGCAAATTGCAAACTAAGCATTATGTCATTGGTAATATAAATTTAATTTTGCAACTCATTTAACATTAATACTTTAACTTATTAATATAATTATTTACATTACGTAAATCATTTATTATTTGCTTTTACACATTCTACAGTTGCACGTGAACAATAGCAGATAAGTAGAAAGATTAGACAGAATTTAAAAAAGTAAGTATTATTTTACGATACATTAATTCAACAATCAATTATCTTTCACAGTTAGCTTTGATAAAACAAATGTATTTACTTTTATTAAATTTCACATAAAATTCTGAAAATGCAAAGGCACCTACAAGTTGAAATTTTCTTCACTATCTAAGTGACATTAAAGTTAAACATAATTCTGTACAGCAACTGTATATCAATAAACTGACTTCAAAAAGTATTTGCATTATATATATATATATATTCTTTTTTTCTAGTACATGATAAATTGTGCAAAACGCTTCAGAAATTCTAGCAAAGTAACATATCTGAAATTTTCTTAAACCTTCATCATAATTTTCCATTTCACCCATTATTTGAAATAAAAATAACTATGAATTACGAAAAATATCCAACAATTAAAACAACAAAAGTTACAATAATTAATTTCAATGAAGGAACATCATGCATATTGTCAGTGTAGATCAAATAATATATATGAGCTATTTGCATAAAAAATCTTTTGAAATGCTAATTTTTCTTCTTCTGTGCAATGAATGCACTTTTACTTTAATTTGGCAAAGTTGCTTTAGTTTCCTCAACCAAAAACTTTTCCATTACAATTTTTAAAAAATAATTTTAACAATATTATAAATACAACAGAAAATATAAGCATTGTGATGGCTCAGCAAATACTTTACTTATAATTGTTGTAGAAAAGCAGGATACACATACATATATTTATAATTTGAAATATTTTCCTCTTTAATCTTTAAATTCAAACTATCGTAAGTCTTACTCAGTTACAAAGAAAATTATATTTCACAAACAACAAAATAACGAAAAATAAAAATAAATGCTTAAAAAATATGACGACAACAATTATTAAAAATAACGTAATGCATTGAAATTTTTGAGCAAATAATAAATGCAACTTTTAATTTTTAAAATTGCCTCTAATTCTCATTTTCCTTTGCTTCTCTTTTTCTTCACTATTCTGCTTGCATGTACATTAGCAAAGAGTTGCAACGGTCAATGTAGTATTAATTGCAAAAAAATAATTTTTTTCACGATAATTTTCAGTTTATGATTAACAAACAACGTAAACAGCTTGGTCAAACAACAAATGCTTCATTTAAGAAACATTTAAACCGGCTAAAACAAAGGATTGCAAAGTATTCTTTCCTGAATTTGTATTGCCATCACAAACAAACAGAACCAAAGACTAGTAAAATAACTACGAAGAAAGTGAGAAAAAGAGAAAAAGTGAGAAACGGGCAGAAAAAAGCAATACCAATGCTAAAACAAAATATACGATAAATACAAATTATATATAAATTATATATATATGCATGTATTTTATTGTATGTGTAGAAGAAAATAGTTTATGGGTGATATATATGTATAGTTGTGATATGAAAAACGACATTAGCCATTCACGCTATTTCACGCAGGCTAAATAAGTGGATGATTACGGCAAAGTCGATTTGAAATATTGTCCAATCTGCTGTGTCGTTTCTGAAGACGTTGTTTACATTTAGAGTCACTAATGCCACACAGGTCCATACGGTTTATCAAATATTTGCTAATCAGTTGGAGCCTATCGGGTGGTTGGTGTAGGCTGAGAGCACAGCAGACTCAATCTATTCAACAGGAAATTTCAGCTGCTAAACCAAGACTAAGACTCCTCATTATAGACACACACACACACACATGCATGTATGCATATATACGTACATACATGTAGGTGCATATACAAAGAAAATGAAGATTGAATCGACAACAGTAATGATGAATGAAAAGCAAAAAAACACCCCCAAAAAGATCAGAGGTCAAAATTGAAGAAAAAAAGTCAGCTTTGACGGTAAAAAGAGAACGCTTTCATCCAGACCGCCCAAAGCCTCGAGGTCGAACAAACCTGAATAGAACCCCTGACCTCGACCAATCTGCAACTCGTTATCGACTGCTGACACAGTGCGAATAT
>NW_003533521.1:0-2864 GCF_000181795.1 Trichinella spiralis
TTGCTAGACCAGCTTACACAAATTATCTACATTGGATAATGATAATTTGCGCTGCCATTGCCAACGATGAGGTAGGTGTGTGTATTTTTTTGTATATTGTTTGTCGATCAAAACAGTGAAAATGTTTCTGTCAGCGTTCTTACAGTAAGCAGCTGTTCGAAGATGTGGTCGGTCGTATTGTTCGGCACAAGATTAAAGCCGTCTCCCAGGTGGAACAGTTTAAACTTCTGGCCGAGAGAGTTGAACAAATTTGGGAAATGAAACGCGAACAGGAGGTGATCCTGTGCGATATTCCCGAAGAATTTACGGGTAAAATTTTAGAATGAAATTTGTTTTTTTTTCTTTCTTATGAACATTATGAAACTGTTGTGAACAAATGCTGTTGTACTTTGTGACAGATCCGCTGATGGGCACGATCATGCGTAATCCGGTGTTACTACCTTCTGGCAACATCACCGACGTGAGCAGTATACGCAGGCATTTGCTGAACAAGCCTACCGATCCGTTCACTAGGCAGCAGTTGGACGAATCTATGCTAATTCCAGGTAAAATGAAACTGAATTATTATTCTTTTGTTTATAAATTGAATTTGATTTCTTATTTTTTTATCTTTTTTTTGTAGCTACGGAATTGAAAAATAAAATCGACGCCTGGATTGCAGAGAAGCTGAAAGAAAGCAAATCATCATCATCATCCGTTGCCAAGAAAACAGACTGACCAATCATCCATCATCGACTGTGGTGTTGTTTTCTGTTTTGTTTTCAGACGACGTTGAACAAATCCTACAATGTATTATATTTTCAATGCTGTCTTTTTGGAAATTTCTGCAAAATCACAAAAGTTTGCTTTTTTCAAGCAGTTTTGTTTGTTTTTCAGTTTTTATTGGTTCTCTTTTCTTTTCTTTTCTTTTTTGTTATATTTTAATTCCATCTATATATTATCCTGAAAATTTTCATCTTTTGTGTTTGTATATCTGTGTAAAAAAGAACTTTATCACTGAAAATGCGCATATACAATGATATACGGTGAACGCATGCATATTAGGCGATGAATGGTGTATCCAAAATTAATTCATTGTGGCGGCATTGGTATTTAATTGATTCGATTTAATCAAACCATTGAAAATTACGAATAAAAGAAAGTAAATGACCAATATGAGTGATATGTATTTTGCAAAGAAAAATTTAAAATTAAAAAAAATTTCTCATTAGCTCATTGAATATTCAATTGCATATCTGTCATCGCTTCAAATCATTATCAATCGAATTGTCGAACTTGTTCTTCTAATCTACTGTTCAGCATGTGACGAGCAGCCAGCAATGCTTGGTGAGAATCGAAACACCCGTTGCGCATCATTTTAAGCTGCAACTGGCTTTTCCCACTGTGAAAGCAATTCACAAGTCAGTACTGTTCTTTGTCACTGTTTTCCTTGATTTTCTCGTCAGATACATACCAATTTGCGCACCAACAAGCGAATTTTTCTGTTTTTACTATTTTCAGTTGCGAACAGATTTCCCAACAACCATTTCAAATCCACCATCATTTGCCTTAATAGTTGTCAGTCAGTCGGTGCTCTACTATTTCAGAATGCACTGCAAAGATGGATAACAAAAATTTTATCAGCCATTTTATGTTGCAGTACACCAAACTCAAAGTTTTGTTTGTCAAGCGAAACTTCAACACACTGCTATTGCGCATAACTGCTGAAATTATTGTTGCGGTGTGTATTCAATTTACTTTTAAACATGCATATTTTCTTGTAAACTTCAAAATTATTTTATCGTCATCGTAACGTCAATTTATAACCAACCACACAACAACACACTTCTCGACATGTAGTAAAATAGGCATTGCTTTCAACGTCCACGGCTTAAAAAATAAATATATAAGAGAAATGCTCTAATGTTGACAAGTGGATAATTATTTTCAGTTACTTCTATATTAAAATTATTTATTAATCATATCTGTTAAAGATAAAAAATATAAAAACAGTCCGCGTTACCGGCGCAATTTGTTCAATTTGTTACATTGTATGCTTGGTGCATTATTGCTTATGCATTTTATTCAGGTTTAAAATTACAATTTGTTTCGTGTACTTCAAAATTATTTTATGTTCTTCAAAGAGCCAATTTACAAGCATAAAACACGTTGAGAGCTTTGTGAAATAAAAAAGATGTTGTTTCCGGGTTTTACATCCCGATGTAGGGATGTTATTGCACCCATACTCTTTGGGTACAATACAAACTCTGCAACCAACACTTCACGTCGGTGCTCATATTACTAATTCAACCGGTATCAGATGACGTGCATTCGGCCGTATCTGTACCCATGGCTAATGTTCTTTTACAAATATATAAGAGAAATGTTCCAATGTTGATAAGTGAATGATTATTTTAAATTGCTTCTTCAGCAGTTAACGTTTAGTAATAACATCCGGAAATAACTGCAAACTCATTGTTTGCTTTGGTTATCGAAGCACAAAAATCATGTTTTGAACAAAACGTTAATTGTTATTTATTTATATGAATAACATCCGTTAAAGATGAAAAATATGAAACAAATCCGGTAACTGCGCAACATGCTCAATTCGTTGCATGGTTTGCTTGATGCAATGATTGAGCATTTTATTCAGGTTTTAATATACTCTTGTTTTATGAATTTCAGAATTATTTTATTATCATTAAAGCGCCAAATTACAAATATGCACCACACTGCCAAATATCTAAAAGATGGACAGTGACTCTGCTGCAATGCTTAGAAATCCATCTCCCACACCGATTCATTGCACTCATACCCTGTGGATACAGTGAATTTAGTTCCACCGTCATGGGATTACTGCAACTAACAGTACGATTCCAACACCT
>NW_003533521.1:3212-4571 GCF_000181795.1 Trichinella spiralis
ATTTAGTTCCCCGTTCTGATATTACTGTTACTACAGTACCATTCAATTGATTGCTATCAATGAATTTGGCGTTAATTGAATAGGTTTCTAACCACGCCTCTTATGATGTTCTTCCACCAACAGTTTTTTTTTTTTAAGATGTATCAGGGTGGCACCAGCCTGCGAATGTTAACACCTGAGCTACTATTTGTTTATATTTGCTGCTTTATCAGCTCACCATTGATAATAACATCAGGAAATTAGAGCAAACGGATCGTTTATTTGATATGCAATATTGGTTGTACGCCAATTATCCTTTCTTCATGCGGAACATTGTACACATGTGGACAGACAGAAGTGAATTGTACACAGTTGGCGCACCAATGCTGTGGATTTCCAAGGATGTCATTTCGACTGCCTTGTGAAATGAAGAAGCTTTAACAGTTTTTCTGTTTGGTGCAAGCATAGCGTCCTTTCCGTTGGCATCTTCAAAGAAATTTACATTTTTCTACCCGACTGCATAAGTACTATTCAAAACGATGTCAACTAAACAGTTGTTTCTCTCATCAAATAAATTACTTGGTTACTTACAATTTCAAATGTTATGTGCATATGGTGCGTTTCCGTTTGTAGGAAATTGTTCACGTTTGTCGTAACGGATCAGTGGATTAAGGCGATTTTAGTTTAAACGGAAAACAGACAATTGACAAATTATCCGCAGCTGCAGTTGTCAGCTAAAAGCAGATGTGGCAACTAATAAATGCTAGCATCGAAATACTTTTCTAATTTTAGCGTGCGTGACCGTTCTATTCCAATCATTCTGCTTGAAATCGAATTTTTTTTTCATCTTTACTAAGTTTTTTGACCAGCGTTTTTTCCGTTCTATTCTTGGCTTTATTTAAATATATAAATAAAAATGTGCAATTTTATTTATAAATAAAGAAACATTTGTTTATCTAGTTTTACGAATTGTGCAAAACTTTTTCTCAATTTCCAAAGTAAACGGACACTAGGTTGACGGAACACTGCAGTTGCAATATTTGTATTTCAATGATAAGGAAATGTGGAACATTTAGATTAAAAATCAGCGCTTATAAATTTGCTGATCTATTGTATTTTAAAATTATTTTTCTTAACAATAGAAAGCCAACAAAAGTTGGTTTACTGTTGAAGTTTCCTCCATAAAGTTGTGCCCCAATACTCACCGCATGTGTTCTCCCAAAATATGGTCATTCCTAATTATCCTCGTTGATAGCCTTCAAGCATAAATTATCTGTCGCTCTGGCTTTCATTCTCATTATTCTGCATGCTCAATAATTGAGCACTAGCTGGGGTTCACTGCCTGACAAAAACGGTGACATACTTTGAGACAGCGTTGCA
>NW_003533522.1:0-2280 GCF_000181795.1 Trichinella spiralis
TCATCATCATCATCATTTGTTTGAAAAAAAAACAATAGCGTATTGTTTGTTAATTTCAAATAGACGGTGAATCGTTGAACGCTCAGGCATCGCCTGCACCATTGGACCACTTTGGTTTTAATAATTTCGGCAGTCAACGGAATGGTCCTTGCAGTATTTTGGCTAGTCTTTTGCAATCTTCGGTGGATGATGGTGATATTGTTGGACAGCATCAGCAACAGTCACCACTACTACCTCACGTTAAAAATGCACAACAGTCGCCGTTTGTGGATAAAATGGCCTATTCAAATGTGGAACCAGCTCTAGCGTCGCCGTGGTCTGCGTTGGCGTCGGATCTGGCGTCGGACGGTGCGACGACGGCGGATTCCAATGTGGTCGTCATCTCGGGAATGAAATTCTCAGCCCACTCGATCGGCTCATCTCCCGAAGTATATGTGCGCGTTTCCGACGTCTTCCGGTCGTTTTTTGCCAGTCGTCATTGGGATGAATTTAAAGTATATACATATATATATATATATCTTATATATTAACTTGGTTGATTGATGATAATTTTTGTCAGCAACAAAAATATGAAATGAAATAAATATTTTTCGCAGGTTATACTGGATGAAAACAACGTGAAAACCGCCACGTCGATGGTTATCAACCAGTTCGGCATGCCGGAAGAATTTGAACTGCTTTCGGTGGATCAAGTCAACGAGCTGTTGATCAAAAATTACGCTCGTAAAGACGGCTTCGTTCGTTGCATAAGACTGTCCACTGCCGAAGGGGCTCCACTTCGACAAGAGAAAGTGATTCGAGCGTCGGAAAATCAGGTAACGTCGTCGTTGTTATTCCGATTGTTTGTTTGTTTGTTTGTTTAATTATGCAAATTTTTCAAGTCGGGCGAATTGAGCAGTGGGATAAGGACGCGCCGGTCGGATTGTTCGGATATTGTGTACGTGGAAATTGACAATGTCCGTTTGCCGAGCATTTTGGTGGCCGGCGTCCAGTCGGTCCGCTTGGCCGACGTGCTGCGTTTGGTGTTGTTGAAGAACGAGCCGACCGTTCAGCTCAGGCATTTGTCCGATTTGAAGCAACTGTGCGCCGACTTGCACATCCCAATACGGAAATGTTCGAACAACGAAAAAGCCCGTCTGGTCGTCTGCGCCAAATCCTACCACTGCAGCAGTTTGCATGTCATACCAGTGGATCAACTGGCTCGTCTCGTCGCTCGTGCCAAGTCTGTTTTATTTATTTATTTATTTATTTGCTAAGATTTAATTATAGTTTAATGAATTAATTTTCCATCACGTTATGTATGCTTGTCTTGGGAAGGGGGGGGATTGGGGCGGAGTGGAGAGAGAGAGAGATATGAAACATGAGAAGAAGCAGAACTGTTTGTTTGTTATTATTAGTAGTGTGTTGCTTTGTTACAGTGCAGTGTGTGAAAACTCGTTCGTTTTACCTTTTTGTGTGTAGCATTCATTCATTGTTGCCAGTTTGTTTGGAAATGTCAACCGGAGCGAGTAATTTATTTATTCGCTGTTTCATTTGACAAATTTTCCCAACGCACTCCAACAATCTATCAGTGTATCTATCTTTTATGCATGCATAATACAAAATCCGACGTTTGGTCGGCAATCTTTTATTTTTTCTTACCCAAATAATAGAATTTTTATAATTTTACAATTATAATTATTGTGTGTTTGTGTGTGTTTTATTAATTTATCTCGATATCAGACAATGACATAAGAAAAAAGGACTGTGATATATGGTCAACTGTGGCCTTAGTTTCTTTTGATCTGATGGCCTGACCGACGGGTCGGGTCGTCCGGTAAGATGTGAGATTTCTTTCCTGGCCTGCGCTGTGCTATTGTTTTTAGCCACTGTGCTTGCTCTAGTATTGGCAATAGCCGGTAGCTTTCTTTCTACATACTACCAGTAGTAGTAGTAGTTCGTATGTGCAGCGCAAAAATAGATACCAAAACTGGTTGCCAAATTTCAACTGGTTCTCCCCTGGTCGGTCAGTTTTGACAATGAAAAAGGTGAAGAAAAGCAAACCATACCTGCAACACAGATAGAAATTTTTTTTCCCAACAAATCATTCCAACATGAATGAATCACTTTTGTTTTTTGTTGTTTTTTTCTTATTTAAATTTAAATACTTTGTTGATGTGTTTGTTTTCGTTTTAATCCAATGTTTAAATTTAAATTTTTTGCATTTGTGATTGATTAAAAAGCGACAATTGTGTTAGCACATGTTGCTTTCGGGGGGGGGGGATGATGATGGTGTTTTTT
>NW_003533522.1:2586-4233 GCF_000181795.1 Trichinella spiralis
TTGTAAAGAGGGAGGAACGTTGTTTCCTTGTTATCATTGGGAAAATGTGCTTATTATTATTATTATTAAAGTCATCTCTCTGTGTACGAATGATGTTTATTTGTATTTTATATTTGCGGGCATATTGCATTATTATTATTAATAATAAATATTGCTGGCGTGATTAACCTGATTTTCTGTCCAACGGTTCTGTTCTCGAACATTTGCGCGTTATACAATATTTCCTCAGGTTAAAAGAGCAACGAATTGTTGTTGTTGTTGTTGTTTGGCAGAGTTGAAAAGTTGCATAAATAGTTGTAATAATAATTAAGGATTTATTGGAAGAAAAATTGTAAATTTCTTCAAATTCGCTTCTTTTTCAAATTTTGTATACAATTTTGAATTTCATTCATTCAGTTTATGTTAGTTGTAGATATGCCAAGTTTTTATTAATTTATATTTGTTTATTGTATCTTTGGTAGTAAAAATGATATTCCTACTAGTACGCACGGTATACACAGTTGACAAAGCGTATCAGGAAAGAAATTAATGCTCGCCTGTGTTAACTGAACAACCCAGGGAGAGGAGAGAGAGAGAGACGTACATGCGTGTACGTTTTGCCCAGGCAGGCATCATCGATGGTGACGTAAGCAATCAACATTTGCTTGCTTTCAGAATTGTTCGTCATTTACTTTCTGAAAGCGAGAGTGAGTGAGAGAGTTTCTAAGAGCAAGCGAGAGCGGTCACGAAAGCTGCTGCTAGTAGCTTAACTAGCTAGCTAGCTTGCTTGCTTGCTTTTCTTTTGCTTGCTCGCTAGCTAACTGTGCACGTTTTTCTTCTATTTTCTTTGACAACGGCATCCAGCATTTTGTGTGCAGTTTGCAGATTTTTCTATACCAAGCGTCGTCGTTGGCAGGGAAAATGGAAAATTGAAACAAAAATCGATCAATCCCACTGCATACTAACTATGCTATATGCTTGCTTGCATGCTGGGCTGCTTGATCATTTTCCATGCCAATTCTACTGCTTCTTACTCGAACAAAAAATTTTTCATTTTGCAATTTATGAAATTCTTTTTTTTTCTCTTAATTCATTTATTCAACAATTATTAATTAATTTATGCAAGTGGACTTTTTTTTTAATTTGATTTGATTTTTTTATTTATGCAAACATTTCACTTTCAAAAAAAAAACGAGCGATTAAAAGAAAACCTTTTTCTTATTGATGCGTGCGTGTTCTGCTGCTTTCTCTTCCCCCCCCCTGGTGGCAGGAATGAGAGAGAAGGCAAGCAAAATGTGAAAAAGTAGTCATTTTTCACCAATGTGCATCATATCATCTTCATATATATACGCGCGCGCACATTCGCGTGTGTTCCAGTTTTCGCTTACTTGCCTTGCTTCTTCATACTTTACCGTAAATGGCGTAAATTTTCTTCATTTACTATTTATTTATTTGTTTATTTTTATCCAAAGTTGCAAGCCAGTTTAGTAAACATTGTAATACTGGCATTTTTTGGTGAATGGTTCTTTTCTTTTTTTTTTGGTTTCTTCCCATGCTGGTTGCAAGCAGCTTGATAAGTGGCAATGAATGAATTATTGAAAAAAAATTTTTTGAAAATCTTCGAATGCTTTTCCATTTATTTATCTTTTGCAATTGCAAACTGATGAT
>NW_003533522.1:4524-5921 GCF_000181795.1 Trichinella spiralis
AAATGGCTTTGAAGTACATGTTCCTATCTTATCACAGGGAAGCGGCCATTGAAAATCCGTGAAACGATCGACGGGGTGATTTGTAGAAAAATGTTTTCGAAATTTAAAGAGGTATTCGTTGAACTGCCAGGTTTGTGCAATATTTGATAGATCGGGCAAGTAGATTTTCTTCATTATTGGTCCATTTCGAATAAATCGAAAAAAAATGTTTTCAATACTGGTGAGATGTGCATAAAGTCTTCCAGGTATTAATAATTCATTGTCTATGTCATATAATAGATCAATAGAGATGAGCTATTCAAGCTGCGGCTAACGATAACGAGTAGCACGTGACAATCGTCCGGTATTCCGGCAGCACGAGTGAGGTGTCAGCAGATCAGTCATAAGCTTTAATGCTGACGACAGCGAGGTGTACGTGACCAGCGCTTGTCCGAAGAAGCGCCGGCCCCGGTCGACCACCGGAACCAATCAGAGTACCGTCGCCTCGGGTCCGACGCCGGCCGGCACGGGACGCCGACGTGGGGTCGGCCGACCGCGTCGCCATGCCAAGGCTTCCAAAGCGGACGAAGAGGACGACTACGAAGCGACATTGCCCAAGAGGAAATGTACGCTGACCAACGGGCGTGGCGCCGGCAGGCCCAGGAAACGGGCCGCTAGTTCGACCAACAAATCCGAAACAGCGTCGTCGTCATTGACTACCAGTGAACGAGAAGCCCGCGCCAAGCGGATGAAAGTTTTCCAATCGTTCATCACGCACAGGATGGCATTGCACAACGACACCGGTACTGCTGAAAATGGATACAGCGGAGGCATGAACGGCGCAACTGGCGCTGCACCACCAACATCGGCCGCTGATCGGAAGACGATGATTCATCATTATCATAATAATAATAATAATTCGGTTCAAAATTTGAATTCTTCGCTCGCTTCGCCATTGTCGTCTTCTGGTAAATTGATAAACTTTAAACAATACCAGCAACTTCAGTTTCAGCATCAGCAGCAGCAGCAACAACAACAACAACAACAACAGCAACAGCAATTTTCGAATCATAATCAGCTGCAGGTTCATCCAACCAACAAGCAACAGCAGCAGCAACAGTTGCTGAATCGTGATAATTTGTCGAACGTGGCCAAAAATTGTTCATCAGGAATTTCAGCAACGCACCTCATTCGCGTTGACTTGACTCAGGATTTGACTTTGGGCTGTGATCAGGACAACTTGGAACGTTGCGGTAATTTGACGGCGCAGCGGTCGGATCCGCTACTGTTGAAGCACCGGGTAAAGCCGACCACCTACGTTCCAATATCCGTGTACAATCGTCGCGGCTGCCGTGGACCCTGTGGGCTTTACAACGACAGGTTTCTCAACGACCGCGATTCTCCCTGTGTTTGGTGTC
>NW_003533522.1:7153-10883 GCF_000181795.1 Trichinella spiralis
CATATTGGCGCTTTTAAGTTTCTAAAATTGGCTGCTCCCAAAGCTACCGCTGCTGCTGCTGCTAATGCTGCTAGTGGTGCTGCTGGTGATGCTCCTGCTGCTCCTACTGCTATTTCTTGCTGCTACTGCTGCTGCTGCTGCTCCTACTCCTACTACTCCTACTCCTACTCCTACTCCTGCTCCTGCTCCTGATCCTGCTCTTGCTGCTGTTGCTGCTGCTGATGATTCTGAAATTGCTACAGCTGCTGATTCTGAAATTGCTACATCTGCAGCAACAGCATCAGAAACTGTCACTAATACCACCACCACCATTACTACTGACAGTACCGATGAAGGTAAAGCGCAGACGAGCAGTAGTTGTCATCAGGATTGTACCGTTGACAACAATGAGATCTCATCGCTGGTAGGGGAGTGTGAAAAGTTGAATTTGTTGAATTTAAAATTGTTACCGACGGGATGTGGTGGTTCATACAAAATGGAACTGACTTACGATGCTGGCCGATTCAACAGACGACCACGTGTGCAATCATTTGGTATGTTCGATGCTTCGACTGAGCGGCTGATACAGAACTATTACAAAACGGACGTTGGAACTGAACCGAATGACAAACAAACTGGGTGAAAGAAGGAGACGAAAAAGAAGAAGAAGAAGCTTCACTTGAATTATTGCCAGACGAGAGGAGTTGTTGTCATCATTGTCTACAGCAACAGTGATTTATAATGGCCATTAAAACACATACATCTATATATGTATGTATACTACTACAAATGTTTTTCTACTACTTCTACCACTGTTCATATATACTCTTTGTACCCTACCCTAGCAGCAACGCTGCTTGCTGTATTGTGTATTTTTTCACTGGTTCTTATGTTTTTCATCAGTCCCGTCTCTGTAACTGCATTTTATTCTTTATTATTATCGACATCATCATTATCATTCAATATTATTATTATTATTATTGCTGTTCGTTTATACATATATATGTATATATATGTATATATATATATTTGTTTCCAGTTTTCATTCACTGTTTTGTCACTGTGTTTTACAATAGAAGAAGTTGCATGCTTTCAGTTGTTCGTTACACAGCAAAAAATATTTATTAATTCATAAGCAAGACGGGTGTATTTTTGAAATTTTATCCTTATTTTCCTTGCTTTTCCTCCTCTCGTTCGCTATCTCTATCCCTTTCTTTATGTTTCTATTTTTTTTCTTTTGCTTATAAAATTTTGACAATTTTATTTTTACTTTTTTTCTATTTGTTCGTCATGTCTCTTACTACTACTATGCGCGCTCACTCTCTGTCTCCCTCGCTACTCTTCTTTTTATTTTTTTTTCTGTCTGTATGTTTTGCTGCACAATGAAAGGAAAAAGTAATATGCAAGCAAAAAAAACGGAAAAAAATCAAGCTATTTTTATTAATATGATGAATATGAAACGAATACATGATGATGAAGATGACAATATTTTATGTATGACAGGATGTATATAATATCTGCGCATTGTATTCCAAAAAGATAGACAATGCACAATTTCTTTGGCTTTCAAATGAAAAAAAACCAATTAAAAAAAAACAATATATATATATATATATATATATGAAGTATATAAATAGATACAAATATAGATGAAATAGACATTCACTTTTATTTTGCCCATTTTCATCTGTATATTCTGTCGTCAATGGCATTGTTTTGTTTTTCACCATCGCTGCCGCTGCATTTGATTTTCATTCAAAGTTTTTTCTTCAATGCTTTCTGCTCTGTGGCTGTTTCTCTTTTCCATGGTGACATTTTCTCATCAGCATTTCGTAGGCGTGTCTCTGAAAAATTGAAAAGAAAAACACTTCTTCACTGACTACCAAATTATACCACATCTACATCTACATATATATATATATATATCCCACTGCATCATTTCTAGTTGTAAATGTGAAAGGTAAAAAACAAAAAAAATGAAACAAGGATAAAAATTATGTAGAGCATATAACAACGTTGCTTAAAAACATAAATTCAAAAAATAACGTAATTCCGTAACATCATTTATTATGATTATTATTATTATGCAGAAAAAAAGTTCCAACCTGAGAATACATTCGAGCTAAGATGCGATTGGTCGCCAGCTGAACTTGCTGACGTGCTTGAAGAATCTTTTGTTGTCGTTCAGGCAGTGACCGGTGTTTCCTTGAAAAAAACAGAAATAGAACATAATTAATAATAATAATAATAATAATAATAATAATAATAATAATAATATTGTACGCTTTGGAAAGGAAATTTGAGAACAGCTACTACTTTATTATTTGATTAATGATGGGAAAAAATCCGTTTAGCGTTCATTTAAACTGAATTAAAAAAGTTCGTACAAAACTGAATTGAAGAAAAAAAGGCCGTGTAATCAATTCAAAGAAAAGTTAAATTTGATAAATTTGTTTAATAATATTCGTCCAAACAGACAGATCAACAAATGAAACAGTATCTGTATTTTTTCTCATCAAAATATATAACAGTATGCATAATAATAACATACATAACTTATATAAATATGTAATTTGTTTGACATTATAATAATAATTGAAACTGTTGACATTCGACAAAATCATTTTCACATTCGCACAGCAGAAGAAATTTTCAACAAACAAAACGCCCAAAAATGCAAATTACTTGATACTTGACTGATAAAAGGCCAATAAGCAAATATAATTTACAAAGCAGTTGACGTAAATTGGCGCGCGCGCACACATATACACAGATGATGCATAGAATTGACAAATAATCAAATGATATAGAATACAAAAGAAAAATTAATTTCAGTAAACAAACAGTACTGGCCAAATTTTTCATGTGAGGGTCGGTCAAATATTAAAAATTCGCTTATTAACAACATTTTTACACCTTTCCCACGTCATTTGTTCAAATCCAATCATTTCATAAGAAAGAACTAAAAGAAATAGATCTTGAAAATTGATTTGCTTGCAAGATAATAAATTAGCTTGTTGCATATCTGTCAAAACAGCTAGAACAGCATTGCTAACGCGTGCAAATGTTTCAAAGTGGGTTAAAAGTTCACACACACACGCACACAAATATTTATATTTATACAAGCGGTATTATTAAAGCAATCTCTACAGTTGGACGCGAAATTCAAAATTACAACCAGGTCATATTTCACGTATTATCGCGAATCGATTATTATTGCTGGTGGTTATATTGTGTTAAACAGTTTTATAAACAACGAGTTCATATTACAAATGGATTCAACTAACAGACTGCCGCTCATTGTCTTTTTCATCATTATCATCTTCTTTTGAATAGTGATTAAAATTAAAATTAAAATAGTTGCTGTTGTTTATTTAAAGCGCAAAATTGATAAAATTACAATTTCAAATTCAATTCAAAGAATCGAAACAAACAGATGATGCTGAAATTTAAATTCTGCTGACGTTAATCAGAAACTTCTCCTCAACTGCTGCTGTTCGCATTTTTGAGAGAAAAACGACAGCTGCTGCAAAAGAAGCAAGATAAAAAAGAAAAAAACGAAAAATTTCGTGCTTCATTTGCAATATGATTGAATTTGCATTATTTAAAAATATTACGACTGTGTTTATATTATTATTTGCTGATGACGATGCAACATTAAAAAAAAAAAGACGGCTTCATCGCTTACCCCGCTCACCGATTGGATAATGATAAATAGATAAAGGAACAATAAAACAACTCGATTGTGCTG
>NW_003533523.1:0-1632 GCF_000181795.1 Trichinella spiralis
CAATATCTTTACCGTACATAAACATAGACTGCTGCACTACCTGCCGCCACAAAGGCATGGATGGTAACAGTGTGATACCACTGTCGTACAACCTCAATGCATGGCCCCAAGTTTTCATGGCTGCCAGTAGTCTAATGTTGTAACCCGTAGCAAAGACCAGTATGTGCCTCGATGCACTCTGCCACAATAAGAAATCATCACCGGCCTTCGTTGTTCTAAACGGGACCGGGATTTGCAGGTTCCGACGATGACTGGGCAGTTTTGGGTATCGCTTTGCCCGGTGCCTGTACATCGAGGACTTTACTCGTTTATACAGCGGAAAATAGCCAGATGTTGATGGCTCGGCGGACGCGGCGGAAGCTTCCTCGTCATAAATGGCCGGGATGGGCTTTGTTTCTTCCGCGATGCGCTTTGTCAAAATCGCCCTCTTTTCCATTTTGTATGCCAAGTGTTCATCCACTGGGCAGCTTTCGATGTGATCGTTCTGCTTGATCACCGATGTCACATCAAGGTTGGTCCATATGGCACCACCGCAGCCTTTTTAGCCTATACCAAAATAAACTAACCCTTAATAACGAAGGAAACACACTGTACATTTAGCACATACTTTCGAGCATCTCCAATATTTCTGTCTGCCGGTACGTTTTAATTTATATGCCCTGCCTTCATGCACAAGGGACGTACCACCGCACCGATTTGATACAAGATGCAACTCAGGTACATTAGCCATAGGGAAAAGAAAGAAAATGATTTCAATAACTCAGGAACGAAAGCACT
Source organism: Trichinella spiralis (assembly GCF_000181795.1). Taxonomy (NCBI): domain Eukaryota; kingdom Metazoa; phylum Nematoda; class Enoplea; order Trichinellida; family Trichinellidae; genus Trichinella; species Trichinella spiralis. The sequence goes on from NW_003533523.1 coordinate 778, forward strand.
GGTCTCAAAGACAACAGCAAAGGAAAATGAACTGGACGTGTAACGACCCGCCGAGTGGGGTCGGCTGATTCGTTTTCTCCGGGTCCGCTCCAGTTCGTCCGCCGTCGCTCTGAGCTGGCTCCTCCTCGCTCGCGCGGTCTCGTCTTCTAGTCGACATCTTCAGGGTTCGCTTCCACACGTATTGTACGTCTCCACGTCAGTCACCACTCTCGCTCCGAACACACTAACTGCTAGATGGTCTTCGCCGCTCCAATATATAGAGGGATTTCGCCGCAGGGGGGCACCGGGGTGGGTCAACTGAAATTCGATCCCTCCATTGTCTTGCTGACAATCCCCCGGCTTGCGGCTCTTCTATAAATCAGCGGCTTATTACGCGGCGGCTTTGACCCTATGCCCCAACGGACCATCAACGACCGGCGTGCCCTCGGATCGATGACCAAACGACACGCCGTACAATGGCTAATTGGGTACCGACGTGTCCGGTCATGCAGGTCTGTCGCCAGAAGCCAACCGCCTTTCTCGCCGGCGGCATCTTTGAACTGGGCGGGATGGGAGGTTTTATTGCCGCGGCTCTGCAGCTGCCTCAGCCAGACCTGCAATGAGCAACGCCGCCGTATAGCAATGGTTGTTACAGACCGTTTTGAATTCCATTTCAAATAACCATTTTGCAACAACACTTAGTTTTCATTTCTCATTTTATCAACAATTCAAGATCAACTTGCGATATTTGTTGTGGCACCAATGCCTTTTGCCTCCAATGGGCGGAAGATTATTAATCACAGACAAATGGCGCACAAATAGTAACATCAAAGTATGCGATGTCCACTGATGCTTGGTTTGAAGCAGCTTTAACTG
>NW_003533524.1:0-1651 GCF_000181795.1 Trichinella spiralis
CTGCGTTCCTTTCTTGTCTTGTGATTGCGATAATGTTACCGGTAAAGCGCAGACATGGAAGAAGGGAGAACTGAGCTAGCAGAAGTCAAGCGGAGAATAAGTCTGCGCAGAAAACCCGACGGTTGACGACGGCCCGTCGTCGCCTAGCGATGACTGTGCTAATAATCCTGATGGGGTAACGAATGAGCCCGCCTGAGAGACCGACTCGTTACATTCAGGGCCTGTCCGGGAAATAACACTATCGGCCTCCTATAGCCTGCCCCCGACTTTTCTCCTGCTGAACGACTCAGTCCGCCGTGAGCTCTACCCAGCGGACAAGCATGGGAGAACTCCTTTGAGGAGTTGAAGAAGCGATTGCTGGGCACATACGGCCCGGAGGAGTCAACACGGTGGCTGATCGAGCGGTTCCACACCCTGCATCAACGTGAAGGACAAACTATCGAGCAATACGCCCAAGAGGTAGAAGAGGTTGGACACAGAGCCGGCTTGTCAGAACGCGACCTTGCGGCGCGTTTTGCCAGAGGATAACTTCAAAAGAGGCGTATATGGCGATCAGGCTGCAGAAACCGACAACACTTACCGAAGCTCATAGGCTGGTCAGTTAGGTCATGCGGTCTGAAGAAGATTTCCACCAGAGGCGGCAGTCATACACCGGTAATCCAAAACCGGAGGAAACCGAAGCGTCCCAGTCTATCGACGCGTGTGCGTGCGAGGTGCGAGGTGAGCAAGCTTTCCCTGAAGCTGGAAAGGCAGGAGCTGGCGGCTGTACGACCCGTCGAAAGAAGAGACGGCTGTTTTAATTACGGTGGCTTGAGCCACCTCTGACGCGACTGCCCAACAAAAGGCGCCAAAACCACTGAAAGCCAATGGGCACGCAAAGCGGCGGACTTGAAAACCGCAGGGTTTTGGTCATGGCCGGACTGCAAGCAGACAACACGCCATGTGTAAACGGTAAGCTGAACGGGACGAGGGTCTCTTTATTGTTAGAAACCAGGGCGGTGGTCTCCGTGATACCTGAGTCTCTCTGGCATAGCGCATCAGGCGGGGAGCCCTTGAAGAGGGAAAAGGGTACGATAAAAGGATACGTGAGGATCGAGCATGCGTCAGCACCAGCTGGGCAGCCTGGCATCAGCGCAGCGGTTGTCGCGAATTCACAGGATGCAAAACCTGATTCAGGTGCTGGCGTTGACGAACTCCACCGCATCGAGACCGGGAGGGGGCTTACCCATTGTGACTGCCAGCCCGCCCCCTTCCCCAGCCCAACGGGAGGTGATGGAATAGTTAATCGGGGGAATGCCTCTCCCAGGGGTTTTTTACCCCCCTCATCCCGCTGGGAGTTCACTATTGTGATGGGGAGGAAAGAAGACGGATTTCCGCTGGTCCTGCGTGGAACTACACGAAACTGAATGCTGTAACGTGAGTCGACGCCCAACTCTGTCCTCGTACCTAAACGATAACGCTGGATGTGCTGGGATTTGCCCAATGGGTCAATCACGGCTCGAACGTGGGTGTCGGGCTACTAATCCGGTCGAAATCCCCGGAAGCGACGGGAAAAATTAACCCTCCTCAACGCCGATGGTCCCCTTTCAATCCAAGTTCATGCCAGTCCGGCGCAATGTCTTGCAACTACGCTAAAAAAAATCCAGCAATT
>NW_003533525.1:0-3924 GCF_000181795.1 Trichinella spiralis
TAAGTAAATTAACAAATGAAAATATTTATACAAATGATACGATGCATACATAAGAGAACAGACACGAAGTAGAACACGCGTAAATTACAACTGCTTCACATTACCTACAGGTTTATTCATACGCTAAACTACTTTCTCTTTTATTTACCGTATCATTTCTGACCAGTAGGTGTAAACTGGAAATACTGCCTCTAATATGTAAATACCGTAGTGCTAAATGAAAGATACTGGAGATCGCAACTTTTTCTGTATTAATTAAAACTAAAGCTGATATGAAGAACGAAAACATTTTAATATAATATAAGAATTTTAAAAATAAATTTCTTTTGAATAAGCAAAAAGATAAAATATGTTGGCAGCACCACAAAAACTAGGAAGCTCGGTAAATAAATAAATAAATAAATAAATATATAAATATATACGCAACTTTCCTAATAAAGCAGTTGGTTATGTAAAATGAATAATATATTCAAGTGATCAATTCAGCTCTTTCGATGATTCAGCTTGAAAAATTCCAACTGGAAAATATTTGACGTGCGTTTGCCAAAGTGCTGATATCTGGAAAAATTTCACATCGCTCCATTCGACTCCGTCTATGAAAACTGAAATTAAAAAAAGTTATAAATATTAAACAAATAATAAACAATGAAATCAATTTTTTCATACGATTCATTCTTGAATTCTGTCGAGAACTACAAATCAGTCGACTAATTCCATCAACTGACTGACTCTTTTGTTCAACTTCAGCTCGATCTTTATTTTTCATTCCAAGTTTTTGAAGCACTATAGAAAAGAAAATACATTTCTAAATAAATCAATTGAAATAAAATGAAACAATTAAAAATTCAAAAATAACTTCAAACTTCATCACTTACTACGTCCACATTAATTGCAAAATATGAAAATAACTGCCCCTTAATTTTCTTCATTGAACATAACACAACAACAAAATATAAAGCAAATTTTTAAAGTCAGGACTTATATTTAAAAACTAATAATAACAATAAAAATTATTCTTATTAATTAATAATGATGACCAATTTTGATTATGTCGAAATGTTGATAAATTACTTTTGTCTTTCCGTTTTTCTTTGACAAACTGCAGTGACAATGTATGAGGCGAACTAATAAATGGCTCAATGAGGCAAACCAACGGATCAGAAGGGCTCTTCGATATTGTCAAAGAACGGAACGTCGTTTTCAACGAGTATTTTGCAAGTGTGCTAGTGGCAAAGCACTGAGAATCTTTTTTTGTTGCAACGCCTTCTGTTGTCTTCAAGCCTGAACTACCAACTAAAATCAAAAGCAAACAATTATTAATTACATAATAATCTACATGTTGCATTTCTTTTTATGTCTAGTACAAGCAGTGATAAAAACATATCCACGCTTAATTAGCAGATTGAAATAATTGTGAATTGAAATAAGCTTTACCAAGAGAAGAAGGTCCTGGAACAGAGTGAACATTCGGAGGAGCCCAATATTCGATTTGCAATTCTTTGGCATCAGAAGAACTGAAGAAGAAGAAGAAGAAAAAATATATATATATACATAAACGACGAATTAAAATAAGTCTACAAGTTGAAATACCCTGAAGTTGTGATTAGATTCGATAAACGATCAACCAGTGGCTCGTTGTGCGGAGAACCTGGTGGAGATGAGTGGCCAGCAGAGGATACGTCTGCTGCACGCGCGTTGATTAAATTTGTCGACATATTTTGAACGGAAGAAGCTTGACCAGAAAGTGATGATGAATTGTTGGAAACAACTTGAGCAGAAGAAAATCCAGATGATGATGAAGGCAAATCTGGCAAATCACCTGAATTTACAGCAGCTGAATGCACAAATAAGAAAAATCAATCAATGAATCATCTCCAAAAACGAAACAGGAAAAAACAATGCCAAACCTGATAACGGCTCAGCAGATGCTAAGCGAACGTTCACTACAAACGGTACAAAAATTTGCTTAAATGCACTAGATGCACTAAAACATCGTTTCAATCAATCAATAGCAAAGTAGCTATAAAAAAGTTATTTAAAAAGTATAATTACTTTTCAGATTTCAAATGAATCATCGCTTCGGAAATTGTCAAAGGAAGCATCAATTTAGCAGAGCTCAAATATAACTGCAATCGGCGAACAACTTCATTGACATCTATGAAAGAAATATAAAAAAATTGAATATTTTCTTTCGTCAGTCAAATCAGACATTTCAGCAAATGATTGAATACCATTCTCAGATAAATTTGCTTTTTCCCACACTTCACGCCAAAATCCATCTCCAAACAAACTGGAATATGTTCGATCAGTAGTCACTAAATAGCGCCACAAAACACAATACTCTATTTAAAAAAATAGAAGGATGAAAATTGATTCAAATAAAAAAAATTTCAATAAAAACTTACGACAAGCGACGGGGTAAAATCGAATATAATTTAACCAATCGTTTGGTTTTTGCCCAAAATATTCAGTATAAAATTCTAAACAGTAACTGAAAAAATGATCTGCACCAATCAAGCATAACTGTATCATTCGTGGATTGGAAGCATTTTTGTTTGAGCTAAACAATGCTTTTATTTAGTAAAAGTAAATATATTTCACACCTATCATCAAATCCCCAAATGAAACACTTACAAACGTTGAATCTTATTAACCAGAGTAAAAAACAATGTTTTCACATCTTTTTTACTTTTTACCACAAAGTGAATCATATTGTGCTTTTGCAATGCCAATACAACAGCCTAGATTGCAATGAAAAAGAAAAATAACAAATTAAATGATAATGAAATATAAAATAAAATAAAATAAAATTCAAATTACACTTCTTACTGAACAGTGAAATATTTCCGTGGAAGAAATAAGAAACAACGAGTTGGGCAAACTTTCATCATCGGCAGGAAATACACACTGTATCTGTTCAAGTATGCTTGGAATGTTTACTGCAGATGCGGATGCTGCAGCTTGACGTTGTTTCGAAGCAGCGGAAGTTAAAACTGCGGACGATGAACTGGCTGTCACAGATCTAAGCAATTTTGGACTGTCAAATAATGGAGCGCTGTTTTGATGCAAAACAGGCTTCAATCTAAATACATTTGGGTTCAATAAAATAATGTATATAAGTTAGATGATGAAAACAAAATTGAAATAAAAAAATTCAATGAACCTCAATTCTGAACTTTCTGAACCTGATTTGATACTTCTTGCTGATGAAGGCTTTCTTCCGTCAGAAATTTCGCTTTGGTAATAAAGTGAAGAAGAAATTTGCTTTTTCTGTTCCGCATCTGCTGACGCACTTGCAAACTGACCAACATCCACCACTACAACATAATTTACATGCTTGAAATAAATACTAATTAATCTATTAATTTATTAAAAACGAATATACTATGCGAATCGGATGTACCGTTACCAGTGAAAACATTCTCAACGGAATCTTTACTATCATCACTACCAACCTAAAACGATACATTGATTTTGATTTTTCCAATTTTCATCTTAATGCAAATTATTTAACAAAAAATAATTAAATTTAAATAAAATTGACCAAATATTTCATGTTTATTTAAACCTACATCTCTTAGTGTCGGTAATGTTTCACGAGATGGAAAATAAGGTCTGAGTGAAGGTTTTGGAGTTGAACGCAAACTAACAGCATCATTTTCTTGCTACGCTACTGCATCGGCATAAGATTACAATTCTTCAAACAACGCTTCCAATTCTTGCTGTGCGGGTTTTTTCCAAAATCAATCCCAGAAGAATGAAATAAACAATGAAGGAATAAATAATTAATTAAGTAAATAAATAAACACCTCACACAACAAGGAGTATACAGTAAACCTACTCGTCGGGTATTTTGAAATTTTTCAACAAAGCGATAAATTGGGGATTGAAATTTGTAAGATGCAATGCAAATCGAACAGGCAT
>NW_003533526.1:0-1029 GCF_000181795.1 Trichinella spiralis
AACTGTCCAGTTTATTTGCATTTTTGGGTGTGCGTTTGAGTTCAGTGCTTTGCGTTCCAGAATTCGAATCATTTTCTATTCTGTTCCTTGTTATGGCTGATGTCCCTGAGTTACATCTTGTACCAAATCGTTGCGGGATTTGGTCCAATTCGGTGGTATGGTAGGCAGGATATATAAATTAAAACGTGCCGGCAAACAGAAATATTGGAGGTGTTCAAAAGTATGCGCTGAATGTATAGCATATGTTCCTAGTTATTAACAATTACTTTATTTTGGTATAAGATAAAGAAGGCTGCGGGGGTGCAGTGTGGACAGATTTAGAAGTTCCGGATGGGATCGATAAAAAAGATCACGTTGAAAATTGCCGAGTAGATGAGCACATGGCCTATATAGATTGATGGCAACCGTAAAAACTTGGGGTACGGATGGTACATTCAAGGTTGTACCTGAATGATATGAATAGCATTTTACCATCCATGCCAATGTGGCGAGTAAGCTGGTGCCAGTAGTCTGTTGCTATGTACGGTTAAAGATACTGGCAGAAAAGTTTATTTTTCAAGCTTTAATAAACAAAGCGGCTGTGCTTAGAGTCAATCTTTATCCACAAGCAATAATTTGTAATTTTGAAATCACCCTGATACCACTTTGTTAAAGTCGTTCAATGATATGTTGTTTATTATTGTTGTTGTTAGTGCTGTTGGCTAGTGAAAAATAAAAAGCACTATTTAACTTATTTTTTGTATTGTTTTTTCTGAATTATTACTATCGCATTTAATATAACGTCTCTTTGGTAGAATAAAATATAGAATAATGATAAAAATTCTTTTTGGGAATGCTGATCATGAAAAAGTATAAACTTCACCACAAATAATATATTTAAATAAACAAAATTTCAATGAATGACAAAACTTCAAACAAACAATAAAATTTTGGGAATAATAAATATTTCCATTTTTTATGTTACGTCACTATTATTAAAGTTACGTAATCCTAAATGGAATATTTGAACCCATGAAGTGAAAAAATATT
>NW_003533527.1:0-1125 GCF_000181795.1 Trichinella spiralis
ATTCAACAATGACCTTAACGTTTACAATTCAGTTAAAATGTAAACTATCTGGCAGAAAACGCCATAACAAAAACACTAACTTAGTCAAAACACTCCTTCGCATGTTTGAATTTGAGATTTGAAAATTCAAAAATGCCCTACATAAATGGAAGTTGATTTCTTATACAAAAAGACACTTTCCAGTGAATCGTTTGCAAGTGAACGTTATTTTTGCTTGTGAAAAAGTGATTTTCGATAGATGCTGATGTTCTTTTATGGACAGAAACAATTCTTGCAGTAATAAAAGTGGTTTAAGGGCGATAGAAATACTTTCTAAAGATGAATTCTTACCTAGTCTCAACATTATATGAAAGTCTAAAGATGGAATTTCGCAGGAAAAAATATCTTATTTACCTATTGCATGTAACAAGCTTAAGTAACTCAATTTAACATAGGAATAACTTCGCCCTTTCGAATTCAGTCTTACAGAATCAAGACAGACAAGAAACCGCACATACTTTTTCTCTTTTATTGTTCTGCTCCGTGCCGTCCGCGTTTCGCTTCGTGTCGACAGCGTTTTCACTTTTATTCTTCATTGTTCATATCTGTAAAAATGATAAATATTAAATCGAAAATGTTCTCGCTTCATCACGTAGTAAAAGTTACAACAAATTGAAAATTGAATTTTCAAATATATTAATTAACTGGTTTTAATTAAGTGGTAACGTTCAGAAAATAAGTACAAAATATTTTGAAGAAAAGTAATACAAGTAGAAAGAAGGAAGAATTACTTCTCAGCAATTGAAAATAGACTTCAGCAACTATTCAGCGTCATGTACTCAGAGAACATTTTACAACGCTACCACTTGCCACGTAAGTCAAACGAACGAGTGCGCCCTTACTGACGATAAGGCACCTTTTATGACGATCGTTATTTGCATAGCGCAGCGCTGGAAACCGGTTTTTGTGCATTGAAAATTATTCTCGATGGTGAATTCTAATCTAACGCTGACGCAATACAAATAGTCAAAATTAATGTACAGAGAACCGCAACTCTAGCAACTGCACAGCAGTAAATGACAATTATTTGAAATGATTTGAAAAAAATTGAGATGCACTGCCGAATTCAACCAATGAAAATTACTG
>NW_003533528.1:0-2898 GCF_000181795.1 Trichinella spiralis
CCTTCACTTCGTTGATCATTATCGGGAAGCTGACAAAGTTGCTGTACTTTTTGATCACATCTGAAGCAGCGATCATGATTATGATGATGATTATTATTTCGAACAAGTTATTGCAGAACAATCCACAATTAATTCATTATCAAAAATAAAAGAATTAACCTTGAATTCTTGACTCTTCTGCAAATTCTGCTTCGCCTTCTTTCAAATGACAAACGATCTTAGTTCCAAATTCTACATTTTCGACTTCTTCAATTTCATAGTATCCATTTCTGTTGATTAAGAATCTTTTAATAACTTTAGAAATTTCAAAATATTCACACTCACCCATCAGATACCCATCTGTAACCTTTGCTGTCCGGAGAGCGTGCTTTAGTGTAAACTTCAATTTTATCTGCAACCATGAACGCTGAATAAAACCCAACTCCAAATTGACCAATAAATTGCTCCAAGTTGGAATGAGAGGAATTTTTGAATTTTTTCACAAAATCCTACAAAATTTAAAGTATATAAAAATGAAAACAAATTGTCAAAAATAATCTACAACTGACCGACGTTCCTGACTTGGCGATGGTTCCCAGGTGAGATTTCAGCTCTTCCTTTGTCATGCCAATTCCATTGTCACGAATTGTGAACGTCTTCTCAAGTTTGTTGGTAAAAATTTCAATTTTCAGCTCATCCACTGTTTGGATATCGGTGGCATTGGTCGCTTGCAAAGCCCGCAATTTTTCCAACGCATCACTTGCATTCGATATCAACTCACGCACAAATACCTGAACATCATCAAATTATGGATAAGAAATAATAAACAAACAAAATGCTTACTTCTTTGTGTGAATATAAAGAGTTTGCCACCACGTCAAGTAACATTCGAGTTTCCGCGCGAAATTCATGCTTTTCTGAAAATGTTAACAACAACAGTCTAACGTCATCAAGCAGATTGCTGATCATTAGATTATTGTGCATTACACAATAATAAATGAAAATTAAATTTTACAAAACAGTCAAATCAAAAATAATAATACCAATCGGTGAATTGCATTCAGATTCAGCCACAGCCAACACTGATGTGGTGGTTTGAAGCAAACGTTTAACTTCCATTCTGTGCATCGACTGATTGAATATCCCATTCTTTAATTTTCTTCGCAATTGTTCATTTTCTGCAACATTTAAAAATCAAAAACATTCACAGCTTCTATTTCATCGCGAAATTTAAAATAAAAGAAATTTAAAGTGCAATAATTACGCTACCAATAATGCTATATCTGCGAATTTGGTATACATCATAATTTCGGTGGAAAAGTCGCTTTGTCGACAGTCGCAGCACTTTGTACATCTTCTGTTTCAAATTCATTTAATATTTTGAAATCACAGGTTATCACAGGATAAAAATATAATATGACGCTCATACGAAAACAAAAAGAAATTACTGGCAATATCAAATACTTTACTGCAAATAATAAAAGATATTACAACAGACATGCAGTATTGATACTTCAATTATTTTACAGAGACCATTTTCTAAATAGCATTTTAGTAATACGGCATCCAACTAGATCCATCTTCTGGTAGATAAAGACCTGAAATTAGAAGACCAATATCCACCAACCACCAAACTCCAAGTCCACCTAAAGTCATCAATTTTCCAACTCCTATTCCAGCATAGCCGAGATAAAATCGATCGACTGCAAAAAAGCCCAGAAAAATAGAATACAGCAGAGCACTCAAAAAATAGTGACCATTGTAGCTGTAATATTAAACATAGAGCTATTTTCTTTCTTCGTGTTAAAAATTTGAATAATCATTACCGTAAACAAGGGAAACCTTGTCGAAGAAAAGTTCTGGGACCTTGGCATTCAATGCATGGTAATGCTTGACATTTCAACGCTGTTAACTCTACGTCCTGAGAATTGACTCCTCCGAACTATGAATATGAACATTTCATTAATGTCTAATTGAATAAAATATCTCACTTTTAAACATCCATAACCGAGAATTTCTTTTGCCGTTTCATTTCCAGCCAAATCAAGTGGAGGATCGCAGACGATGAATTCTTCCGGTCTAAATAGATAATAAAGAAAAATATGAAAAACAATAAGATCACCAAACCTAGAATTAACTGAATAAAAAACAAAACTTTATTAAATACATTACAAAAACATATATTTAAGAAAAAAAATTCTAATATTTTCAAAATATAGAATACACAATTCTTCATTATAGCCAAAACTAACACAAATAAAAATAATTGTACTTTAGCATCATTGCATCAGACGTGTTTTAGAAAAATAGATTTTGAAAAAACTAAATAAAAGATATAATTATAAAATAAATAAAACATTATATGAAAATGTTATAAAATCACAAAAGAGCAACCAAGTGGAACTAGATAATTTTAAAAGTTATAAACTAAGCAAAACATTATTTTAAATATTCCTTACACCCATATTCATAAATAGTTATTAAAATAAAATCTACAAAAACTGCAGATATTATTCAATTACATACGACTGATATGTTGCTTACAAAAAATTGCACGGAATCAGTGGCGAATCAGGTAGAGCATCTTCATTGAATGATTCAAAATCACAAAAATTAAATTTTTCAAATTTGTTAGCTGCATTTGTAATACACATAAAAAACAATAATAAAAAAATAATTAAATCTAAATACTTCATTGGCTAAAAAATCTTTCCATCTACAGTAAATAAAAAACTTGCAGGTTTTACTGTTTATCAACATACGAATTATAAGAAACATTACCGAGAAAATTTATTTAATAATAAATAAATATTAATAAACTCATAAATGACTATTTATTATTAGAAAGTCGGGTTGCCAATTTCACTTTACACTTGATTTTAATTTTATTTTTGCTATATACCGGTATCTATTTATAAT
>NW_003533529.1:0-992 GCF_000181795.1 Trichinella spiralis
GTTTACTGACTAAAGAAAAATTTCAGATATACATAAGGTGGGTTATGTTTCGGACTGTAAATATCAAGGTCATTTTTGAATTTCAAAATGTTTTCTTGTAGAAATTGAACAGTGCATATTATTTATTCTGTTCATACTGTATTGCGGCATAGGTTAGAATTTTATCCTCAGTAAGAAGCTCCAACGCACAAAAACCCGGTTTTGAACGCTGCGCTATGCAATAATGATCGCATTAAGGTGTATAATCGTCAGTTAGGGCGCACTCGTTCGTTTGACTTACGTGGCAAGTGGTAGCGTGTAAAATGTTCTCTGAGTACATGACGCTTAATAAGTTGCTGAAGTCTATTTTTAATTGTCGAAAAGTAATTCCTCCATCTTTCTACTTGTGTTACTTTACTTCAAAACATTTGAATACTCATTTTTAAAATAATTAATTTTTAATTAAAAAGGACTTAATTATCATATTTGTTGTAAGTCTACTTTGTAATGAAATGAGAGCAGTTTTGATTTAATATATCATTTTACAGGTAAAATTAATGAAGCAAAGAGAAAGTGAAAATGCGGACGGCACGAAGCAGAACAAGGGAAGACAGGAGGTAAATGTGATTTCTTGTGTGTGCTGTCTCTGTTTGCAATGGCTTCGGGTACTTTGAAAGGGTGAAGTTATTCCTTACTTTAATTAAATTACGTAAGTTTGTAGTAAGCAATAGATTAGTAAGATATTTTTTCTGCAAAACTGTACTTTTTTCATATTATGTTGAGAGTAGGTAAGAATTCATCTTCAGAAAATATTTCCATTGCCCTTAAACCACTTTTAATACTGCGAGCCTTGCCTCTGTCCATTAAGCATATCAGCTTCCATCGAAAATCATTTTTTTCAATAGCTAAACAACCTGTCACTTGCAAATTATTCAGTTGAAAGCGTCTTTTTGTATAAGAAATCAACTTCTATTCATGTAGGGCATTTTTGAATTTTGAAATCTCAAATTGAA
>NW_003533530.1:0-1603 GCF_000181795.1 Trichinella spiralis
GAAGAAAGAATATGATGATGATGTTAGTGATGTTACCAACAGCACTCATGTCATCGCCGGTCGTCTGTGGCTGAAGTGGTAAGCTTGTTTTATTTTCAATTTTGTTTTTTACTGTTTTTCTTTATTTCTTAGTCCAGCTTTGTTTTCTGCCGTTCAATTTTATGGCTGTTGTTTATTTATGAGATTTGTGTAAATTCATGTGTGTTTTTTGAATTAGATTTCTTAAATTCTAATTACGGGTGTTGTTGCGTTTTGTCTGCTCAACATAATGGGGGAATGTTTTTGCATTTTGTCTTCTTTTGCAAGCAATTGAATTTATCGTTACATCTAAAGTTTTCTAGAGCAGCACAATTTCTCAATTTTTACAAATACAAGATGATCTGCATAATTTATGATGTTTACAGTTCATTCAAATATTAAAATCACACATTAATATCGTATATTTAATTTAGCGACTTTATATTTAAATTTATTTTCTTTTGCATATTCAGAATTGTTCATTAAAGAGGTGAAATTTAATGATTTGCAAGGCCCATTTTTGAACTTTGCCCATTATTCACATTGTACATTGCTGAAAGTGAAAATAATAATTGAAAAAATATTTATATCATATGGATGAATAGTCTGCATAAATAAATGTCAATAATTCATGTAAGATATAATTGTACTCGTGAAATAAATAAATTCGAATTGTCTGTAAGAAGTATATTAGGGTAGTTGTTCTTTCTACTTGATGTATTGGCAGTGGAATATAGATGTGTAAGAAATTTTCTTCAGTTTTTGCGAATATGAAGACCAAGAGGATTCAGTTGGGTGTACTGTCATATCTTTTATATTTTGCAACATGTCAGTATTGCAATGTTTTAACGACGGTTTATTAGATAAAAAGTAAATTGTGTTTAGTTAGGATGAAATTATTGTTATAAGCGAAATAGCTGATATTCTGCATGGTTTAAATAAATATATGATATAAATGTAGTGGAAAATAATAAACAAATGTAGTTAACACTAGTTGCTAATCTTCATTGGTAATTATATAAATTGATGTATATCCATTGAAACGAGCACAAGGATGTTTTATATTGATGATGTCAAATAAATAAATTTGCACGTTAATAATAATTTTCATAATCCTATACGAAATGTAATTATGAAGTGTTCATTGAAATAATGAATTGATGAAATTTGTACGCTATTACAAATTCAAAATTAGGTTATTTGACTTAAGGTAGTCTATTTTGCTTTTGGCATAATTTCCTTACTGCTGCTTTACTAATTTTCAGTTTCATAGTCTGTTATTGAGTGTATGGTCATGATGGTACGCTCTGAACTGCAGTTCTCTCCTACAGTTAATATTTATGCTTTCATAAGTGAGAAAGACATTCTGTGCTTTCTATTTGCATGAATCTCCTGACTGCTCTCTTTTTATCATATATATGTAGATGCTTCAGTTTGTGCAGCTGTAAGTGAGTGGTATGCACTGTGTTGATGATTTGGTTTTTTGCAATGAACCGACCCGGACTGGCCTGCCATAAAACAGAAAATATTTTTTTCAGGTGTACTTCATTATTCATTTTCTTCCGAATGTTTCATCACACCTTTG
>NW_003533531.1:0-1037 GCF_000181795.1 Trichinella spiralis
AAATGATCCTGTTGCATGATGGGTTTCAGAAAAAAGCAGTGTGGTGGTAGCATTGAAGATGGCATACAACAATCCGGATGGGGCAAATTGATTATTTGACAAGTGGGGTCGATTTGATACGATTGAAAGAGAGAATTGATAATGAAATTGCACAGTCTCGAACTGTAGGGCAAGACGGAGGAAACGAACCAGGTACGTTACAGCATTACTTGTATTTAAATGTTTTGTCAAATGTGATGATTATTTTTATTTTTTGATTTTTATACAGAGTATGATGGGATTGCACAACTGAGACATAATCCAGCTATTAAGCAACTTCGATTGGTTGTTCAGCGAGACCCAACAATGCTGCACGATGTGATTATGGAAATTGAGCGCGCGAATCCAAATATTACAAGAGTTTGAATTTTTTTCTCATTTTCCCCATTATTGTAAGTTTACGATTATTGTTTATTGATGTTAAATTTTAGCTGATTCAAGAAAATCAAGAAGCTTTTGTGCAGCTGTTGAATGAACGTGTCGATCAAAATGAACCGATGAAGCAGGAAGTTCAGAAACAGCAACAGCAGCCGCAGCAGCAGCAGCAGCAACAACAACAACAACCACAACAACAACGACGACGACAGCAGCAACAGCAACAACATCAGCAGCAAGAACAGTCAACTTCTTCTGGAACAAGGATCTTTCGAATTCATTTGACTGCAGAAGAGCGGGATGCTGTTGATCGCGTAAGTTGAGCGTCAATTTTGAATTGCATATATATATATATATATATATATATATATATATATATATATATATATATATATATATATATATGTATATTACAGTGTCAGGCAGTTATGTCGTTGTTTTTATTTTTATTTATTGATTATTTTTTCAGTTAGTATATATGCGCATTTTTCGCGAACAACAGCATCCCGCTCTCCCGCAGTCAAATGCATTCGAAAGAGCCTTGTTTCAGAAAAAGTGACAGTTCCCGCTGCAGATGTTGTTGCTGTTGCTGCTGTCGTCGTCGCTGTTGTGTGGTTGTTGTT
>NW_003533532.1:0-1253 GCF_000181795.1 Trichinella spiralis
ATATTATTCCAAGAACAATTCCGACTTCTTTTGGAACATATTTCCAACTCATAAACAAAATCCTGTTCTATGAACTGATCCACGATTTGTACCATGTCGGTGATGCTGTTCTTAATAAGGAATTTTGCTGTTAGAATTTTCTCAAATGTATATCCTCTTTTGAATCAATGACTGCTGGTTGATTATCAGTGCATAGCTCTTTCTGCTGGTCGTTTCAAATCATCATTGTCGTTGTGAAATATTGAACAGAACACACCAAAAATATATGATCAAATATATGAAAAGTAGCAGAATCCAAACCAAGAATAATTTCAATACTTACTGGTACCACATTTGGAACATTGAGGGTAACTTTAACTGCTACCGTGGCAGAATGCATAGCGACTCCATACCTGGTCAATTGTTTTAATGTATTCTGTTGCTATTATACAGAATAATCCAATTCATTCTTACTCTTTGTCATAAGTCAAGCCACACCGGGAACTCCACTTAACGCCTTTACGTCAAATTGAACTAACACAATGAATTGTGTTGAATCGAATACTAGACCGTATATCTAATTTGCATTCACTTATCGATCACAATCGAAAATTTGGAAAAAACGCTTTCCATCTTCCAAAAATAGCTAAGGTTATAGCGCGTATAAAAAGTGTATATATTATGTAAAGCGTGATGAGTTTTGATATAAAATTTTTGCAATGATATTTATTTATTTCTATTATAAAGTATCATTTATTCTGACAAGCTGTTTTGGCAAATTTCTCATGAAATCCACGGCTGCATATAATTGAAAATTTCATTACATCTAAATTGCACAATATTAATTGCACTCGTGAAGCAACCAATAAAAATTTACTACAATTTTCAAAATCTATGCCATTTGTATTATATATCGTATAAAAAGATATCACAAAACTATTCCAATAAATACAGAGAATACTAACATAAATTTGACATGGGTTGTGTAATTATTTTATTTCCATTTCGCATTTATTTCTATCGAAAACTACTACATACAAAGTAAACTTGTATAGAAGCACCCAATGACGTCTGAGAAAAACGAAAGAAAATTGAAAAATCGAAATTTGGTTTTAATACAAATCTAAAGCGATCATAGAGCTTACATGTACATTAATCGATAAATTCATGAGTTATGAAAATTATCAAAAATTTTTATATGCGCTTTTAAATGCGGGCGAGGAGCTACCTCAGTTACATAGCCCGGAGATACCATTTTCAACATTTCACGCCGG
>NW_003533533.1:0-1163 GCF_000181795.1 Trichinella spiralis
TTTGACCCAATTCCATGACCGCATTGTATTTCACCCACTGTTGAGCAATTTTTAATCACTGAATTATTTTTTAGGCCAAGATACGAATTTAGCTGCAGATGAACTGTCGCAGTTGGGTTTAGTAAGTATTATTTAATGTTTTATTAAATTATTTCTTATTGTTGTTGTTGTTGATGCTTTTTTAGAAAGAATTAGTGAAGCGTCCTGGATACGGGACTGTTGGCAAGCCGATAAAATTAGCATGCAATTATTTTCCACTGATAAAATTACAGAAAGGTGATATTATAGTTAACAGATATCACGTCGACATACAACATCCGCGTTTAAAGTTGAATTGGTTCGATTCTAGTTAATTTGTTGTCAAGTTTTATTATAGTTTTAATGTGTTTTTATTTTCTGTTCAAGTGATGACAATCGTGACGTATTTTGGGCATATGTAGTGAAGCGTTCAGATATTTTTGGCGATCCATTTAAATTAGCGTACGATGGGAAGAGTACTTTGTTCACAGTTGAGAAATTACATTTGAAGCAAGTCGGTGAAACAGCAGATCCGGTTCGTTTTAAAAATTAATTCTGGAGTTTTATAAATTGTAATTTTCAAATATGAATATTTGTATATTTTAAGGAAAAGTTTTCCTTCAAAACTGTTCGAGAAAATAAACCATCAGAGTTGTCTATTTTGATGAAATTTACTGGTCTGGTTCACTTGGACTTCAGAAATGCAGAAGCCGGTTCGCTGGATGAACGTGAAAAGGGTCCAATTCAATTTTTGGATATATTGTTTGCACAAGGGCGTTCATCTCCATTATTTGAGTAAATTGCAGTTTAATAACAGTTTTAATTTATGAATTGGAATAATTTCAGATTGTCGAAATCATTCAAAGCAGTCAGGAATTCATTTTATTGCATTCCACAAGGTGCTGGTGTGGACGTGAAATATGGCATTGAATTTATGGAGAAGGCTTTGTTTCATTTTCTGCCCCGCGTAATTGATGGGTTTTCGACCCACCGATATAAATAATTGATGGGTGGTGATGGAAAATTTGTTTTTTCATTTTCGGGGGAAAAAAAATTTTTAATAAATTGAAATGGGATTTTTAGTATCACCACAGTTGCCTTTTACAAGCGTCAGTCAACTGAAAAAATTTGGATTTGCGACATAT
>NW_003533534.1:0-1739 GCF_000181795.1 Trichinella spiralis
AGCAGGCGTCACCGCGGACAACTACAACCGCAGATATACCCAAATCATATAAGTGGAATTCCAATCGACATAATAGAGCCATTCTAACAGACAGAACAGGGAAAAAGGCGCATCTTGACGATGGAAGACTAATTTTCAAAATGGCCAGAAGCATACTCCACACCGGACACGAAAGCGGATATCAACGGAAAGACACACAAAGATAATTTTTGACCAGTGTTGGTGTGCCGTTGTTTGTTCAGCAACAAACGTTCCTCTCTTCATTAGGAGTCGTTCTGATGATGTTAACAAGAAAGTGCAGAAGACCGCTACATATATAACAAATTTTATTCAATATATTTTTATATATTATCATAGAAATCTGCTATTTTTTTAAACTGTATCTTGTTTGTTAAGTGTTTCCAAAATTGTATTTTACAAAATTGTGAACATTTTTTGATGAATTAAAGGATTTGCATTTATTCTTTAGTGCATTTGTAATTAAATGTAATATAGTCGTTTTCAAATTTACCTGTCTTCGCGTATCAGATATCCAGCGAGTTTATATTGCATGATTTATGTTTTTTATGTGCACATTTTATTCCTTTTTTCTTTTTATATAAAAAATTATGCATGTTGATTTACTTCACTGAACAGACTTCATTCCTACATTATATCTTGTAGCGATAAATTAATGGAATGCAAGAAATTAATAATTGTTAATGAACTGCCATCTGTTTCTATTTATGTATCGAAAAGTTGTAAAAACGACTATTCATCAAAAATGAAAAAACTTTACTTAATTTTTACACATTTCACATCTTGCAGTTTAAATTACGTTCGTTTATGGCAGTGTTTTTCAACCTGGGAAGCTCACCCTTTAAGGGGGCATATGGAGGTTTCAGGGAACATGCGAAGTAAGAATTTTTACGTCTGTAGAGGTGTTCAAAATTCGAAACTTCATTTCTGTTTCAAAGTGAAGTACTTTCTTAGCCAATGCACTTAATTTATGCGGTTCTTGAAATGCTTAACCAATAGATATCATCATTTTATTTATAAAGCATTGACAAGTTGCTCACCTGCATATCATAGTAATCATCTTTGTTTTGATGCCGGGACTTTTTGTTCCCCAGTGAACTGTTTCTCACAGTTTGCTCTACTTTAGGCTATTTTCTTACTAGTCATCTTAGTTTTAACTGAACAGCTTCAGCTGTGCACAATTTATCATTAACTTCTGCACTAAAACAGTACTGAACTGTGGCATTCATGTAGAACTGAAGCAGCATGTTGCTTTGCGTACACAGAATATATACCGCACTACATTTTCTTGTGGGAGGGGGCATTAACTGCACAAATTTTATTAATGAGTGGGGGTGCGTTGACATGGCTTGAGAACCACTGGTTTATGATGAAAGAAAAAAATATTGACAAATAGCTGCCATTACTGATTTATTTATTACCAGTATGTAATACAGCAACGAGGGCCAAAATTATTTTTGAAAATTTAGTATTCATCAATTACTGATTTTCATATATGTTTATGAATGAAGTAGCATATACAGTGCAAGTGCAGCAAAAGATAGGAAAACCATGAGTGCAGCAGTAACAGGAACAACAGCACCAGTGCAAACGACCGTAATCCACGCACCAACTAAAACTAATCCACTTATAGCTGTACCATAATAACTACCATATTTTATAGCTTTAAGAAGTGTTTTCAAATCTTTCTTTGAATCTTTGATTTTCAATGAAGTTTCATT
>NW_003533535.1:0-2124 GCF_000181795.1 Trichinella spiralis
TAATTGTTAAATTTTCGCTTTTACAAATTTGTCTCTTCTGTAGAGAACGTTTTCGGTTCTTAGGGGCTTTCAATTGCCTAGAATACCTGCTCGACGTCGCTTATGAAAATCATTTACAATGTAATATTTTATCTGAATATCCCAATTTACTGTTACTAATACTTAATACTAATATTAGCAAAGAGGGAAAGTTCCAATAATTCTAACTTATCCCTTGACAGCTTCATAATTATAATTTTACTTTTTCACACCTGATATATTTATGTTTAACTTGATAAAACTTTCCTGTTCAATATTTTTACAGTAATTAGCTGTTATGTAATTAGAGGTGAATTTATTCAGTTTGGAAAATTAATGTGATAAATTGACAATGTAAAAAATTCTTACTCGATGGCGACGCACTGCTTTTCCACTTAGATAAAGGAAAGCCACTGCCACTAATGAACAAATGGCAATTACTGTAGTTACATAGGAATTTGATAGCGTTATTGCAATTTCCTCGAGTGTGCTGACAGCTGAAATGATGCTAATTAATTAATGTAATTTAATGTGCAATTTTCTACAATTATATTTTCCTACCCTCTTCGCATAATGTGCCTTTGAAGCCATGTGCACAAAGGCATTGGAAGTGTGTTTCACTTAAAACTGCACAACAGCCACCGTTTTTGCAAGAATTCTTCTTGCACAAGCCAGTATCTAAGAAAGTACAAGAATGTTAGTTGTTGTATTGATTTGAATGGGCAAAGGGAGTTCAGTTATGCACTTTATTGTTGTTTTATTACTGAATTACGCGACAAATCTTTGATAATATTCAAATGCACGACAATATATTGTTAATCAGGGTAAATTGCAATTGTTATTTGTTTCGTGGAATATAATTAAATTTATAAGAAATTTTCACTTACGGCTTTCGCAAAATTTGCCTGTGTAAACTGGGCTACACACGCAGATGTGTTTACCGTCCACAAGCGAACAATTTCCTCCATTTAAACATTCTTTGCCGTTGTTGCAGGTGATTTCAGCTAAAAGTATCAACTTTGCAGTAACATATAGATGATTCATTTTATGCATCGAATTCATTTGTATTGTTATTATCAAGAATTTGAAGTTAGGGCAAAATTAAGGTAAAAATGAATTCAAAAGTTTGTACAGTTCTTGTCTAATTTTAGTAATTTATTGTCGCTCTTATTAACAGATAAATCCTGTTGCTTCCAATTTGAATAGAATTTTTTACAACATTGCAGTATAATATTATTGTGTCTGGAAATACGTTTCAAAGCATGAATATTATTGTTTTAAACTTTTGTCAAATGCAATAAAAAATGCCATATTGAAAACAGACAATAAATGGCCCTGCATGTGGAATTTTTAGCAATTACTTACGTATAGTGCAGTTTACGCCTTGAAAATCCGAAGTGCAAGAACAAATATATGAACTTCCCGCATTGAAGCACTTTCCACCATTTTGGCATATATTTGGATGGTCTTCACAGAATGTGTAACCTACAATGAATTGACAAGCTTTGCATATATTATTTACATTTACAACGGTAAAAATGTATATTAATTATTGATATTAATTAACAACAACAGTAGAAATAATTGTGAATTTCAGAAATGGAATATTATTTTTTATGTTTTTTCTACCAATTCTGTATTGATCTTTTCAGTAAATTCAGCTTAACTTTCGGGAATAAAATTACAAACATTATTGAGATTGTAGTCATTTGTGTAATAATCATTTCTAATTGCAAATTACCAAAATGTAGGAGGACATTTAAGTAGACTGTTTTACGTAGTTTTACCTCAATGATACGTTACATTTTGTGTGAATTAGAAATAGTATTTATAATTAACTCAATTCTCACTTTTTTCGCATAATGTTCCATGACGACTGTCATCACATTCGCAAAAATAACCAGCCTCGGTTTTTATTATCGTACCACCATTTTTTGTACATGTTTCATTATGTTCCATTATGGTTTTGTTGGAGTTGATAAAAAAATCTTTGCAATCAGTTTGCAATCCTTCTTCAATAGAAAAGCAGCATTTGTATCTTTCTTGTGTACAGTCCACTTCGACATTTTCGAATGCTTTTACGACTTTATACCGTTCTCTTGTGGA
>NW_003533536.1:0-1640 GCF_000181795.1 Trichinella spiralis
TAAGAGTCAGATAGCCTAAGTGGGCGCAGAAATCGACTTCAGCGCCGAGGCAAAGTATCAACTTGAAACGATCATTTCGCGTTTGTTTAAGAATTTAATATGATTCTTTTTTAATGAAAGGCAATTTTTCAACTTTTCATTTAGAACATGCATGATAATATGCAAGATAAGTTATTTTAAAGCGCATTAAATTGCTGCGAATTAATTCAGATGATAAATTTGGATAAAAGCAACAATTCAGCAAAACTTTACCTGATCAATTGTTGTTGCCATTTGAGTGACATTTTTCATTTCATATGAATTATGAAATTCAATAAATAGAAAGGGATGCTCTTGCTTGAAAATAAAACGAGAAGAAAACAAAAAATAATCGCACCATTTCACTTCAACACCGAAAGACACAATAATTTGAAAATGACAAGAGTGCGGTATTTATCGCCGCAAGAACTCGCTACACTTCTCTGATTGGTCTCTGTCAATTTGCAACAATTTAATTAGGCCATGGGCGGTAAATATTATAATAACCTGAAAATTTTTAATTAAATTCCATAAATAAAAATAAAAATTTTATTTTCAACTTATAAAATTTAATATAAATATTAAAATATTAAATAAAATTTATAAATTTTATTTTTATAAGGCTAATATACAAAACTTGCAGGAAACAATTCAAATTCAGTTTTTGTTTTTTTATATGCATTCCTTTGTTTTGAAAAAGATCGATTTTGCAACTGTAAGCACTTGCAGCACATTTTATCACAAATGCAGATGCTATTAAACCCAAATTAACCTATAAAATTTTAATACGAACAAATTATAAAATGATTTTCAAGTATAAAATTATAACACTTAAAATATTCTTTTTACAATATTCAATACAGTACAATGAAAATCACTGATTACGATGCAGTGAAACGTTGATTTTATTTTTTTGTAGAATAATGAATTAATAAAAAGTCATAATGAACTGAGATTTAAAGTGTGTTCAAGTTTTTTTTAATTAAGAAAAAGCAAGTTTTGATTTCCTATTTAATTCCATTTTGTCTGTGTAGACTGCGATGCAGTTTCTGCATCGTCATTTTGTTGTCCGCCATAAAGAGTGCTTTCTGTGTCGAAGTCTTCATCCCAATCATCATTAGATGATTTTGTAATGCTTTCAATCGTTGAAACAGAATCTTTCGACTTTGTTCTGTTTAGATTCGTCACGGAACTATCACGTTTCGTCATTTTCTTCCTCTGCTCTAACTTTTCCACAGCGCGCATCACTGATCTCAGTGTAGAATCACTGTCATCCGTATTATCATCGTCGTCATCATTCAGAGTACGATTCCATTCATAAGCTGTTTTACTAATTCCGGCTTCTTTCAAAATTTCATTGAATCGATTTTCTAGTGACTGTTTCGCAATTAGCTGAAACAAATTAATCAATCAATAAGTCAATCAATTGCACCCATATTTATATAATTAAAAATAACATTCATTTAAATTATTTGATAAACACTACAAATAAAACAGATTTACAAAAATTAATTACCCTTTCTGTTGCTCCCATAAGTCGGGCCTGTTGGGGATACATTTTTCAAGGCAACACATTTTCCCTTGTACCACGTTTCAAAGGCAAATGAATCCAAACTGTCAAA
>NW_003533537.1:0-1111 GCF_000181795.1 Trichinella spiralis
AAAAATTGGCATAATCATCTCATACCTAAGTGCGTCAACTGCTTTATCAGCTCTCGCCGTTCAAAACCGTTTCGTCGTTTCCGTCAGCGCGGCTTTTGCACGTCGTTTACGTTCTTCACGAATTTCTTTTTGCACTTTGTTCAAATATTTCATCAATTCTTCAGATTCGTCTTTTTGCTTGCAAAGTTGCATTTCAAGATTTTGCTTCTGCTCAGCCAAAACATCTTTCTCCTAAAAGCTGTACAAATTTATTGTGCTTATTTCAATTTTTGATACTATCCATTCCTTGTAGTACACTGCGCTTGTAAAAATAAGAAATATGCAACAAGAAAAATGAAATAATTATACATTGTTGAAAACATGATTATCAATAATAGAAGAAATTTAACAATTAACAATCGGAAAGGTTTCATGTGAATAGGTGTGTATGTTGGAAATGAAATTTTTTTTTGCCTTGCGAATTTTTTCAAGCAAAACTCTCGACTTTTCTTTGTCATATTCCATATTTTCCATTTTAGTTTGAGCCTAAAAATATGGTAATTTATTTTTTCATTCATATCACAATTGTTGTTTCAATTACCATGGAAAATTTTTCACTCAATTCTTGAAGTTGTAAATTTTTACTTTCAATTTCATTTTCTAATGACCATTGAAGCTTTTGCATTTTTTCCTGTTCCTGCAAAGCAGTCAACGATCAATCCACAAAGTTATTGTCTATGTGTTTGTTTGTTTGTTTGTTTTGAATACATTTTTTAAGCAGCGTTCAGTTTCTTGTTTTATTTGCTGTTCAACATCGGTATAAAGACGATTCAAATCTTCCCGCTTGTTTTGTGCAGTTGCGCACATTTTATCTCGAACTGACTTCATTTCGAACGAAAGGTTTTTCAAAAATGCTTCAAACTTATTCAACACATTTGGATTGTCGTTGCGTAAAATTTGCCACAGTTGTTCTGTATTTTCGCTACCAAATAATAAATAAGATTAATAATAATAAGAATAATTTTTGTAAGCATACTCTGCGAACAGATCTTCAGCTCCAATTTGACGAAGGAATGTTTGAAATTTTTCCCTTTCTTCCACATCTTCGTCTGTATTTGTAATGCACTGCAGT
>NW_003533538.1:0-1333 GCF_000181795.1 Trichinella spiralis
TTTAATATCCTGTTATTTTTGGGATGCTTTTCATTTGAAAACTTTTTTCATATTTTTCAATGTGAAATTTCATGATGATGAAAGCTAATTTTTTTTTATCCATGACTATTCAAGTATTTTTCTCTTTAGTTTATTTCGACAGTGTGTTTTTTTATGAGCTTTTCAAATTTTGAATCGTGGAATTTCAATATGTGAAATATTACAGTAAGCAGACTAATTTAAATAAAAACAGAACGAGGTAGATGATATTTGATAATAAAATATTTGTTTTCATCGTGACGATATATACGATTTTTGTGTGGGTTGTAACCTGTGAAAATAACTATAAATACCACATTAAGTTAGGTTTTAAATCAAACAATATATATTTTAATATTAAAAATTAATAAAGCAACAAACATTTTAATAAAATGTGAAATTTTAATTTAATATATCCAATTGAAAATTTAGTAATTTTAGTGTTTATCTGCACAGATTTTCACATTGAAAACTGGTGAGTCTGATGAAAATTTGTCAATATTTTCAACAATTCAAATTGCTATATGCAGATATTTGATATTGCTTTTCATTTTTTAACTTTCCACTTTTACAGTTATTAAACTGATAGCAGTGATGTAAGTTAGAATACTGATTTTTTTAATTTATGAATTATTTAGTTTTTTATTTTTTAATTTATATTTTAACTTTTTATTATTAAAAATAGTTTTAAAATCACTGTTTAATCCAAAATAAAGAATATGCAGACAGCTGATGAAAATTTGCACTTTTCAGTTAGAAAATATATAATGATTTCTATTAATTTTCAGCTGTATGTATTATATTGTAGATCAGTACAATAAGTTTCAGAATTTGAAAGTTGAAGATTTTTATGAAAATGGGAAAATGGATATTTTTGTTTATAAATTGCATTTATGCTGTTATTTTTGTAATTGAGCTTTTCTGATTTTGTTTTTTGCAAAATATTGACTTTATTTTTTGACTGCTTATTTTGTCATTTCTTTTTTTGTTGTAAAGTATATCTGTGAAAGGATGTAAAGTTTGATTTTAAGTTTGAAATGCAGGCAAATGAAAAAAATCATTACAATGGTTCATAATACAATAAATCAAATTTTGAAATTAGAATGTACGCGGAAATATCCATGTCATTGTCTTCGTAAGGTTCGTTTTCCACGCCCAGATTGATTTTTATGCCCATGTGGACATTTTCATCGTGTTTTCTGCAAATCAGGGGTGCACCGATCGTCTGAAATATAATTTTTATTTTTTGCTTTTTGATGCAAGAATGAAATAATATATAAATGTTGTTTTACATGTGTCAATTTATTTTTCGGCT
>NW_003533538.1:4033-5654 GCF_000181795.1 Trichinella spiralis
TTTGCTTTTTAAAGGTTTTGCATAATCAATAACAATGCTTTTTCTGAAACATCGATAGCTACACCTAAAACAAACCAATGGGAAAATTGGGCAGTCATTTGTGAATTTTAACGACTTTTTCTAAAATTTTATTATTGTAAAAATGTAAAATATTATTATAATATATATATATATATGCACTTCAAAATCGATTGTGTTGCATTTTCTCACTGAGGGGGGGGGGGGTACTAAAAATATGCACTTGCTGTAGCGTTGTTTTCATTTTTATTTTCATATTCTGCGCTAAGTGCCAACTTTATACCGAAAGTGATTTCCACGTTGTGCTTCTTGCAAATCAACGGTGCTCCGACAGACTAGAATTGGATTTTTATTTAAATTTAAAGACATTTATTATTAGTTGACTTTTGATACACTTACATGTGTTATTAGAGAGTTTTCTTCAGATACACAAATCATGAAATTGCGGTCAAATTTATTTCCGAAAAATTGTTCACACGCAACAGGCGTGACGATGTCGACTTCATTATTTTGCACAATTCCACGTTCATCCAAACCTGTAGTGTAGCAACTGTCCACCCCGTTGATATGTTCCTTACGACGAGCCCTTCTGGGATACGAGGTGCCGTTTTCCCTCTTCCAAATGGATTTGCTCATTTCCAGAATGAGGAATCCCAAATTTCCATTGCCAATTTCACGTACGCTTACTGTATGAATTCGTATCAGGGCAGCTGCTGCTTTTCCACTGATTTTTGGCTGAAATCCGGTGAAGAAAGCTATCATATCCGGAAGACGTCTGGGAAAAATGTTTTTTTTATCTCAAATTTGAAAAGCTGCACATTTGCCAACTGACAATTGTCAGCACATACCTTCTTGGAAGGCATTTCATCGCCGTGAGCAGTAGTAGTGTTTCAGAACGTTCTGGTGCAAATAGAGCGACAGCTGTACAAACAATGGATACATTTTCACTTTTTTCGGCAACAACATGACCAACACTATCAGCGGTTGGTATATCTTGAAGCAAATTGTACTGAAATTTAAGGAAAAGTTGTTCTTATTTCACACAACTCTTTAATGAAATTGAAAATGGAACTGAATTTTTTGTTTTGTTTTAATGCAGCGTTTCAATATTATTATTACCTCAGGATGCTTTGGGTAAAGTTTTTTTAGAATTCTGTGTATGTGTTCGTCATTAATATCGAATTGAACTTCCATTTCTGAAAGACGCTGAATTAGATAGTCTAGATATGGGCTTTGGGGGGGGGTATGTTTACCATTTTTATAATTATCACTGGTAGAATGTTTCAATATATTTTTTGCGAAGGCTTTCGAAGGGAAATATTCCGCAAATAAGCCTACTCTATCTCTTGTTAATGCGAAAAAACTCTGAGAAAAAATACCATACAAATACGCTTTGCCACTGACGAAGCGTGTTAGCCCTGCGCCGGCGTGCTATATTGAATTGTTTACGTTATGGTCTTTATCGTCATTATTATTTAAAGTTAATAAATCGACAAATTACCTTGACATTTTGCAATTTTGTTCACCTCTGAGCACAGGCGTTTCTTGTCCTCGAGAGCACGGAATGTAGCTTTCGTGCCGGGAGACTCAAATGTCACAGATG
>NW_003533539.1:0-1075 GCF_000181795.1 Trichinella spiralis
ATTCGACAAATATGTTTATTTATACAGTTGATTATACCTACATTAAAACGGGCAAATTTAAACCGAAATTGTTCTAGTAATTATGTCAGTTGTTCGTAACGAAAATATAGAGAATACTATTTTTTATTACTCATTACACACATAAACTATTCATACAATTATCTTTTTTACAATAGTCCCAAAATTTTGTTCAAGACGCGAGTTTCCAAACTGATGTTGTAAAACCTTTAGTAAGTCTCCAGAAACATTTTCTTCTCTCCTCCATGACCAATTCCATCGTATGCCTTTCTTACAATGTTGTGAATTTGTTTTATTGCTGTGATCATTTTGAAATCATCGACGGTCCGCTTACAAATCAAATTCACTTCATCACCAATTCGCAGAACTTCATAAGGATGACGAAGATTGTTATCTTCAACTGACCTGGGCCAAATTGCTTCGATTAGCAAAATGCTTTCAATAATTCCATTTTTAGCCACAACAGAAAGTATGATATTGTTTGACCTTTTCTTCCGCATCACTTGGAAAAATTCCTCCTTAGAAAGAGTTGCACTGTCTGTATTGAGTGTCTTGTAATATCATGATCAGACAGTCAACATCGCCCCTAATAGCAGAGTTGCAGAGCAATCATATTGGGCACAGTACTTCTTTTTCATCCCATGCAGAAACTTAGCATGCAGAGGAAAGTCCTGATACCACCCACAATCGGTTGAGGGATATGTGAGCAACGAAAATTTTGATTGTTTGATCTTTTCTTCCGCTTCACTTGGAAAAATTCCTCCTTAGAAAGAGTTGTACTGTCCGTGTAGGGAGTATTGTAATACCTTGCGTGATCATGATCAGACAGTCAACTTCGCCCGTAGTAACAGCGTGGCAGAGCAATCATACTGGGCACAGTACTTCTTTTTCATCCCATGCAGAGACTTAGCATGCAGAGGAAGGTCCTGATACCACCCACAATCGGTTGAGGGATGTGTGAGCAACAAAAATTTAGAGCCGTGAGTTGTTCGTAACGACGTCATTGATGAAGACGTGTATCAAGTATACCACATTGTGTTGGATATGCGGGATCGGC
>NW_003533540.1:0-1349 GCF_000181795.1 Trichinella spiralis
TGGGCTCGGAAAATTGGACGTTTAGCAATTTTAAGCCCAGCCACAAAGCAATGGTTCAAACTGCACAGCGAGGTACAGGTACTCACAACCCAACCCACGTGAAGTCAGACAATTGGACTACATCACATCCTTCACTAACGAAATTCGGCACATCAAAGGTAAAGGAAATACCGTCGCAGGTGCACTATCCAACACGACAACTGAAATTACCACCCGAAGCTTGGTTTCACTTGAAATTGTTTGCAGGGAAAACACAATGAAAAAAGTATCTCGTTACTAACGAAACAGATCAACTTGCAAAACATGAATGTTGTTCTTTGGTGCGACACGTCCCCGGACAGAAGCCGTTCAGACGTGAAATAGTATGCTGGAACGTTACGATACATTGCCTTTCACACTCGATCATCGGTCGAGTTTGAAGCGTCTGGTGAAACAACATTACGATAAGCCCGGCAGGAACAATGATGTCGTACAATGGACACGCATTCATTCACCGAGTATATAAAATCCCCCGAGAAATCACCTAAGCCTCCACCAACTCAATTCAGTCTACATTTACGCCAAATGAAAAAGGGGTTCATTTTTTGGTGATCAAATGGATCCTGAAGAAAATCACGACTGATGGATGCAAACTATCAGTTTAGATCAGTGTTTCTCAACCTGTGTCAGCGCACGCCCCCCTTAATAAAAGTTCGGCAGTTAATGCCCCCCCTCTAATAAAAAGTAGTACGGTATGTATTCAGTGTACGCAAAGCAACATTTTGCTTCATGGTTGCATCAAGCCAAGCTAGTTTCCACAGTAAAACATTCCTGAATGATTCACAATAAAAATTTAATGAGAATATTGACAATGCTTATTTGCGACTAAGTTGTCTATTCTTGGTGGAGTGGGTGATAAGGTACATCGCAGGTCGCTCTCAACGTTTAGCCTGTTTCGATGTTGCGTATTAAGCGTCATGAGAGCTGAGAATCCCGTTTCACAAAGGTACGTTGAGGAAAAAGGAACCAATATACGTAAGCTTTGTGAACTTATTTAGGATATTCTGCTTGTAACTTCACTCAGAAGTTTTCTAATGGCATACTTTCAAAGCTATCTTTAGCTAAGCTGTTGAATTGCAGTTCAATGGCTTCTTCTTGAAGATCGTGTGGAAGGTCTTCGACATTAACTAAAAATGGATTCCTCACAAGTTTATATATCAGGTTTTCAGGTTCTACGTCAGGAAAATAGTAAAAAAACTCATCTTGTAGGGTTCTAAGGTGCCCTTTTATTTTTCTTTTCAAATTTTCGCTGATACATTTATCACTGAAAAGCTCGTTGAGTCTGAAAACCATGTCAAGAATCCACCACA
>NW_003533541.1:0-1988 GCF_000181795.1 Trichinella spiralis
GGGGGGCGCGCCCCCCTGGGGGGGCGTAGGAAAGGTTTCCAGGGGGGGCGTGAGAAGTAGGAATTTTTATTCCTGCAGAGGTGTTTGAAATTCAGCTTGGTCCACTTCAGCTAAATTTTAACCGCCTATTGTTTCTGGTCATTTTAGTTTTAGCGTAACCGCGTCAGCTGTGCGCAATTTATAATTTCCCTTTGCACTAAAATCGCCTTTCGAAATTCACCTGATGTGACGAGAGACGTGAATAATTTTTGACAGAGGCATATGCACGATATTTATCAAACTCATAGAACAAAGCCGTATTTTGTCTAATGGTGGAAACAAGCAATGCGGTGAAAATTTCGCCTGAAGTCGACCATCACACTTTATTTTCTCATTCTTTCCTTCATTCGACATCGCGGCAACACCAACTTTTGTCTCATGTGTGCATATATTTGCTGTTTATTTGTTTCAGTTTTCAAGAGATTTTGTAATATCAGTTGCTTTAAGATTGTCTGAAATCACATCAATTCAGGTTTGGTTTTTTCCGCTCCTAAGTTTCTAAGTATTTTATTCTTATCAGTAATTAAATCTCCCACTATGATTATGGTTTTTAGCTTGGCTACTCATAATCGTGAACACAACGGTTTTATTACATTTCGCAGCACGGTTGTTGCTCATAGAGTTTGTTAT
The DNA here is from genome assembly GCF_000181795.1 of Trichinella spiralis. Lineage (NCBI taxonomy): Eukaryota > Metazoa > Nematoda > Enoplea > Trichinellida > Trichinellidae > Trichinella > Trichinella spiralis. The sequence goes on from NW_003533541.1 coordinate 670, forward strand.
TATTTCCAACAGGCAAGTTATTTATTAGCGTACTGCTATGTACCACGAAGACATCTAGTTGGCGAAAACTAGTTAGATCGGATTATCTATACGACAGGCTAGAAAAGGAGGCAGTTAGTTAGTGTGTTATGATGGGCCGTTTTGGGATGACGCAAGATTGCGTCATGGCGACGTCACCGGAGTGCTAGAACTTGAGTGTTGGCCATTTACCGTAGGAGGAAGTGTTGGTGTGCGTGTGTCATCGGACAGCTCTGTATTGTGTGCGTGTGTGTTTTCTTCTGTTGATAGCGTTATTGTTTGCGAATCTTAGTCCTGAACGAATAAAACGTTTCCTGAAAAATTGGCCCTGAACTTCGATTTTGTTCTCGCCAAGCGTTAAAATTTATCACAGTTAGTTAGCGTCTGTGTGTATTCACATCATCAATAAAGTTGTTGCAGATTCCAACCGAAGACAAAACCTGAGCGTCAATAATCCTCAGTATAATGAGGTATTTTTAGAAGAAAGAAGTAACCTGATATAGCAGATCATAGTTGTTATTGTTTGGAAGTAATCCGATATAGCTGACCATAGTTGTTTTGTCTGGAAGCAATTCGATACTAGCGAAACAGTCGTTATCGTTTAGAAGCAACCCGATATATTTTACCTAATTGTTGTTGTAGTTTGTTTTTCTTTCGTGTGTGTATCACATATATATATATATAGTTGTCAGTTAGTTAGTTAGTTAGAGTCAGTCAGACTCAGTCAGTGTGTGTGAGCCAGTTGATCTCTAGTCGAATAAAGCGTTGGTGTTCTTTTCGAGATTGTGTTTTGGTCTTTATATTCGAAAGACGGGAAGGAATACCGGAGAAAACGTGACTGGAATCAGCAGAGACAATAGGTAAGTCGTTGGAGCTTACGCCGGGTCCAATAGAGGGAACCGTACATCGAAGATAGAACTCAGTGGTTCAAATAGTCGAACCGCGGGTTAATTATACAGTCCACTGAAACTTGATTATCGTTATCGACGAGGAAGATCCAATACAAAAGTTATATTGGACGTTGGCGTGAAATACAATACGTACAATGGCACCGAAAAAACGCAAATATGATGCAGAGTACATCAAATACGGCTTTCGTGGCTATTGAAAAAAACGGCGTTGAAGTGCCACAATGCGTTGTATGCCCTTGATACACTCAGCAATGATGCTTTACGGCCGACCCGACTGCAGCCGGCATTTGCATAACCGCCATCCTGAGTTATCAAAAAACCCTGGTGGAATACTTTTGCGCTAAAGAGATTCCCTTTTCTCAAAAGGAGACTTTGACAAAAAAGGCAAGT
>NW_003533542.1:0-1040 GCF_000181795.1 Trichinella spiralis
AGTTTTCCTATCAGGCTAATTTGCGATATTAAAAGCATATTTACTTGAATATCAATTTAGAATTCAGAAAGGTACAAATTAAAAATGGTTATTAGGCAAAAGCTTTGATTTCCGACTTTCAGTATGGAATAAGTGAAAAGAACAAAACGAGTTGCGAGTCTAGATATTATGCCAATTCATGGATAAAAGACTGCGTCATTTTCAAGCGATTTGTCCAGATGTAATGAAAAAGAATCTATTGCACAGCATGTAGTGCATGGTAATTAGTTGTTCAACATTATTGTGTATACATATGATATAATAATTCAGTAAGACGCTGCATTTTCGTGAAGGCAGTCCGGATTTTGTAGTTTGATTTACGGCGTATAAGTCGAGATTGTGAATAGATTGGAATCATAGGCGCAGCATTGACGCATAATGTGTTAATGTATCATCTTTTCACCAGTAGAATTAAATTAGTTTGTGAAAATATAGGCAGTAAAGTTCAGTTGCATAAGCGCATTTCACAAAACGAGGCGCGATAAATTTGAATAAATATGCTACATTGTGTGTTTCATTGCGATGAGCGAGGATTAATTAAGATCGTGCACAGCGTAGATTTCAAGGTAATGAACATTTTTTGTTGTTAGCAGACCTTCCCAAGGTATCCTATTGCCTATCCGGTAGTGATAAATGTTGACAATCATAGCTGGCGAACTTCTTTTCTATTGGACGATTAAATGAGATAGGTCAGTGAGAAATAAATAAATGGAAGATTTTATGCACATCACAAACCACAGTGACACAACTTTTTTCAATTTATTCGAAATGGACCGAAAATGAAGGAAAATCAAGTTGCCCAAAACAAGGAAATATTGAACAAGAGTGCAAACTGTGAATGAATACCTCATAATAATGGCAAAAAAGTCTTCTATACAAAAATTCAACCATCCTGGTTCCGTTTCAAGAAAGTTTCAGTTCGGCTGCTTTCCTGTGTATTAAGATAGGCACATGGAAACTTTAGAGGCCATTTATTCGACACATACGCGTTTGTTTGCCGT
>NW_003533543.1:0-1384 GCF_000181795.1 Trichinella spiralis
TTCCTTTCCATACATGGCCATACAGAACAACTGCTAGACGATTGACTTTTGCATGTACTACTACTGCCGCTCGTTACTTACTGAATTGCCCAACAAGATGCGAGCATTACAAACAGAATGTCAGCAGTTCAAAGAATCGTTTACGTAGTCAAGCTTATCCAAACTACCCTGCCAAATCCGGATTGCTCTTTGCCGGCTAATTGAATGCAAACTGTGTACTCACTAAACGACTGTAAACACTGACGCCGATTAGTACTGTTTCACTGATCTCACCAACCTCGTCTCTTCTGATTGTCAAGCATTTATTTTTCCAATTAACTTTCCACTATCACCCTGCTAGCCCATTTTCGACACTTTCCATCGCGTTCTTATACATGTACATTTAAAATGGAGCTTCTCTAATTAATTAATGGAACAATATTTCATTTTCGAAAAACAAACACTATTAGCAACCGTTTGATGAACTTGTGCACCGACAATACTGACAATGGCACCGAATCAAGATGAAAAAACACACACACACACACACACAGAGAGAGAATAGAGAAGAAATATGTTGAACAGTTTGAAATGGAATTTACAAGAATAAAAAAAAATTCTATGCACATTCCCCCACCTGTTCCCCGGTTCGTATGGACCCACCCGCCCACACAACTACCGGTCGGTTAAGCGCAAAAGCTGTAGTACAATGACTCGATTAATTGAAAATCAATTAACCACCATTCTGCAATAGCAACTGGATCGAATCAGCGCAAACGCAAACATTTACAACCAATCGTTTAAAAGCCGTTTCATACAAGCACGCATGCGAGAGGTCGGCGAGCGTTGATTCGACATCGAAAAAAAAGCACTATTCAAAGATACAAAAATAATTACATTAATATTATTCTTATTATTCATATATCAGTAAATATTTTCACTGCACTGCAATTTCAACAGAAAAAAGAAAAAAGAACCATATTCTTCATCCTATTCGTAGTCAATAGATAAATGCACGTTAGAAATAGAAAAGAAAAAAACGGAAACATCGTAAATTTCATTTCCCACAAATTTGAAATTCAACTATTATTCATGAAAAAACTTTTCTAAAAAAATAATGAATGAAAAGGAAAAAAAAGCGGACCAAAAAAACGCTCCCCCAAGAAGGATGGAGAGAAAGGTATTTGGCAGGGGAAAATTATCCAAAAAAAATAAAGTTAACAGGGAATTTTCTTTTTTCTGGGGCGGTGGGCTACCGGAAACCAACCCGCCACACGGAGGGGGGAGAAAATAGCCATGGTTTAACTTAATTGACAGATAATTAACGCTGCGTAACAACTATTGGGGAACAATTCCGTCTTTTCAATAATCCTAATCACAATGAATGAAACTTTTTCCACATTTT
>NW_003533544.1:0-1301 GCF_000181795.1 Trichinella spiralis
TTTGACGTTAGTAGACGTGCGTCATTCATCAATGATGCATTTTATTAAGTCGAGTATCAACGGATAGGCAGTAGTGTCACAAGGAATATCAGAAGGAGATCTTAGATTGTAGATAAAATGCGACAAGTAATCTAATTATTGTTGCTAATTGGATATGGAAATGTAAATTCAGAATCTGTCCAATTTAAATCATTTTTGGTGTAGCGTTGGAGTTCAGTGATCAGTGTTCCAGAAATATAAGAATCATATTCTATGTTAATCTAAGTTATGGGTCAATACCTTGAGATACATTCAGTACCAAATCAATGAGGGATATGGTACAATTCTGTGGAATATTTCAGGTTCTCATAATCAAAAAAAAGATAAAAGTAAAATAGACACGAGTGTTCTCTCTGTAAAATATGGATGAAGCAGTGGCCAATGTGGCAATGTGTATGAACTTTGGTGTTGAATATGGATTAGAACTTAATTTGAGAAATCAGCAAGTAGTAGAAAAACTAGGCCAAACTCCCAAGCGATCAAAGACAAATGACAAAAAGACATTCTCTAGGGTGTGGTAATTGTTTGTCCTTTTATTGAATAATAACTGTTTAAGAAACCGTTATGATTTCCACGACAAAAGTTTTGTACAAATAATGTTTGTTGTATACACTTCAGTTACCTTCAAGATAAGTTGAACGGTAAGTACAATATTAGTAGATACAACGGTAAATACAACAATAGTAGAAAATTCAATTTTAAATTGGGTTTTGTAATTGAATCTAGTCGTATAAAAACACAGTCTTAATTATTAAAATTCGCAGTACCGTTATTTATTCATTACTTACATTGATCAGCGGTGCCTAGACGGAACCGAGCTTCGTAGATACCCAATACATTTATGGCATTTCCGTTTGCTGCCAGTTGAGGACGTGACGGAGGGTTCAGCGGGGAAGGGTTGTCGATCGGGTTGTCGGTATAGTAGTATTTGCATAATGTAGGTGCTGTTGGTCAACTTCATTAAAAGGTGAATTGCAATCACAACCCTTTGGTTATATTAAACTTTTGTCTTGCAGCGACCATGATGGTCTCCTTTACTTTGTAGAATAAGGTTTAAGAAGAGGATTGAAGCTCTATTTCAGTTAGATATTTGTGTTTCTGCGCTGTGATGTGGCTCACATTAATAGCGAGTATTAGCTAGTACATTATTGCTATCGTTAGAATGCACCGAAGAATTCAACAAATTTTATGCATGTTTTTACTCATGCCTCTGGCAAAAGTAGTTCATGTTCTCTGTCACATCATATGTTGGTGGTGATAGT
>NW_003533545.1:0-1453 GCF_000181795.1 Trichinella spiralis
GCTGAATTCGTTTCACATTGTGAAAAATGTTTTCACCCACAACACGGGTAGATTGCATGTAATGGATGACAAATATGATAACAGCAGAAAAAGTATTACAAATGAAAAAATGTGAACGCTGTCCCAGTATAATAAAACTGCTGATTTTACGAGTACGTGCACGTTTGCTTTCCAGGCATGATGAAATTCATACATGTAGACGTTACATATGAACTTGGTTGATGTCAACGCTTAGGTAGCACAGGTTTCTTAAAAGGAGAGTCATTTTTGAAGACGAAAAATTTCAATTAAATGTGTGAGATTAAAATAATCATTTGTGCAACGCTTTAGTTAAAAACAAGATACACTGCTATGCATATGGACTTTTTGCGATTAGTCAAAGGTTAATCGCTCAGAGAATTCACGGTTCTAATGCACATTCTGCTTGTGCAATTCTGATTTCTGATTCCCCATTCAAAGTCATCTCTTCTAAGAGTTCGAAAATTGTTGAATTTACGCATCTTCCCAGGAGATGCTCAACGATTTGCAGTTGGAAATTCTTTACGTAAGTCAGGTGAGCTTTGCGAGTTTGCTTTTCTGAATATTGTCCAAGCTCGGCAGTACTTGGTTTTAGTTTACTTTGAATGCATTGCAATTCAAAAGAAACAAATTGGATTTTTATCTTTCTGTGAATCCTTCAGAAGCTTCATAATTTTATTCGACTTTTGTGGATAAATTATAAAGAAGATCTAGTGAAAAGTTTGTGAGCTGTGACTTGTAATTGATGATGCTGTTCCTCATTTATACTGATCGTGTGTGATGTGATTATCATTTAAGATGGAAAATTTGGTGCTCACATGCAGCTGTCAATTGAAATGATGGTCCTGTGACGATCATTTTGGATTCTAAGCAGAGATGAAAAACATTTCATGCTGTTTTTTATGTTATGAAATTTTTATTTTCAAATTGAAAACAAATTTTCATGTCGATTTGTTTAACTGACATTTTGCGCCTGCACTGTGGATCAATTGTGCTGTTTGGAATTAGAAGGCCTGTTCACAATTTATTCCAACAAAATCCAGAACCATCTGTCTACTGCTGTTCAAATTGAAGTCCATCTGTCGTTGCTCGATTGGCTATATTAATTAATATTACTTGACTTGATTTTTTTTATAATACTGTATCTCGTTTCTGCTTTGACATTTGCAAAAGTGCATTTGTTGAAGATTTCCACTGTCTCCATCTGTTCCCCTAACATCAATTGCTACTAATTTTCCACTATACAAATATGGAGCTTTCTTTATGTTAAAATTTGTATGAAGTTTGGATCGAAACAAAGCCTCCCTGTTCTAATCTCTCATTTGTTTTTTGAAATAGCCATGTTGCTCGACAACAATTCTTGCTAAGAATTCATGTTCTTATGATATCCAAGATTTGCAAAGAATGTTGATAAAGCTTTGTTAGAGCCTGTGTG
>NW_003533546.1:0-716 GCF_000181795.1 Trichinella spiralis
GTTAAAGCGTGCTTCAAATTTCACTTCGGCAGGTGGACATCGGCGTTCTTGATGTTAGCATTTGTGGCGCCATTTGTATGTGATTAATTTTATTCTATCAGAATCAACAAGAGGCATTAGTGCCACAAGGAATATCACAACTTGATGTTCAATGGTAGAAAAAATGAGAAATGAAGACTAATTGTTGCAACAGTTATTAAAAATAGAATTCAAAACCGTCCAATTCATTTTTGTTTGGTCCTGCGTTTTGCATTCGAGAGTTATTTGAATCATTTTCTGTTCTGTTCATCATTTTCACAATGGCTGATATTTCTGAGCTGCGTTTTGTACCAAATCGTGGCGGAAGTACGTCCCTTGTTTCTCAAGGAAGGACATATACAAATTGAGATACACCAATAAACAGAGAAAACATTGGGTTTGCTCAAAAGTATGCGCTAAATGTACAGTGTATGTCCTTCGTTATTAAAGGTTAGGTTACTTTGGTATAGGGCAGAGAAGGCTGCAAGGGTGTCATGTGGACAAACCTGGATGTGACATATGTGATCACGCAAAAGGATCACATCGAAAGCTGCCCAGTGGATGACCATTTGGCATACAAAATGGAAAAAAAGGCGGTTTTGAAAAAACGAAGCGCGAAAGAAACATAAACACATCCTCGCCATTTACTATGATGTTTCCTCCGCGTCCACTATGGCATCTGCATCTAGTCATTTGTC
>NW_003533547.1:0-757 GCF_000181795.1 Trichinella spiralis
AATTTACCATTTAAAGTTTGGTAAGTGGAGCATTGAATTTTCGAAAGGAATTTCCATGCACTTATCCATTATTTTATCGTTTAATTAACTACAGGGAATTTTTTTCGGCCAAAATCTTATGCATTTAACCAAGTTCGACTGTATTTTATATGAAATGTATGAACGTCAAACAGAATTTTTATACAAACAGCAAACCTCATTGACATGTAAAAACATACATATATGGATGTTTTGTAACAAAAAAAACTTTAGAAATATTAAAGTAAAATTCTTGGATTGCAAATAAGAAAGATTCAAATAGAGCACTCCCAGTAAAATCAAGAAATTAATCAGATGCTAACAAATTAGTAGCTTTCACTCCTTGGTTAAGCTTGAAAGCTGCATCCGTGAACAATTTGTCACTTGTTGACTTTCCATTTCTATTAAAATCGCTATTACCAACATATGTGATATGACGAGAAACGCGAACAATGTTTCACAAAGGCATATGCGTGAAATCATGCGTAAATTTAGTGAAATTGTAAGCTAAAGCGTAACGTTAGCATTAGTGCCATTTGTAACCCGAAAATTGGAAATGTTGCTACAACATTCCAGATTTTTCAAACAGATTATTCAGTATTCTGATATTACACCAGGAAGTTAACATTCAATCTTGATAAATTTCAACAGGCAACAAATTATTTACAAACAGTCAGACATATTTATATATCAGAGGTAATTGATACATGAATAGAGACATGATAAAATTATTTTTCGG
>NW_003533548.1:0-379 GCF_000181795.1 Trichinella spiralis
AATTTAAGCATATCAATAAGCGGTGGAAAAGAAACGAAAACGAATTCTCCAAGTAGCGGCGAGCGAAACGAGAAAAGTCCATACACCGAAGTCGGCGAGCAGTTGTGTTCGTCAACAGTGTGGTGTTAAAGGTGTCGTTGCATGTGCTGAAATCAGTTCGTAGGCTCCCTTGATTGGGGCTTCAGAGCGGGTGCAGGACCCATAACGAACGATGTTTTGTGCATGGTGTCGCGGCTCCTAATCGAGTCGGGTTGCTTGAGACTGCAGCCCAAAGCGGGTGGTAAATCTCACCCAAGACTAAATATTCGTACGAGACCGATAGCGAACAAGTACCGCGAGGGAAAGTTGAAAAGAACTCTGAAGAGAGAGTTCAACAGGA
>NW_003533549.1:0-744 GCF_000181795.1 Trichinella spiralis
TGCAAAATTTTCAAAAAATTATTTGGGGGGGCGGGAAAGCACCCCGCCCCACGTGAATTTTGGTGCGGGAAAGACCAAGGTAGGGCATTAAATTCAAAATTCAGCCCATGTAGGGTTTGTCTTTAAGTTAAATTAAAACTATGGGATAACTTCACCCCATTGGAAGTATCCCTAGCCCCAGACTTTACAGAATTGGGACCCCACGGGGAACCGCATATACCTTTTGTCTTTTCTTGTTTTGGTTTCGTGCCGTCCGCGATCTGTTTCGTACCCGTCCGCGATCCGTTTTCGTGTCGTCCGCGATCTGCTCAACTAGTCGCCCGTGTTTTCACTTTTTCTTTTCTTCATTGTTCATATCTATATGAATGTTAATTGCTAAGTCAAACATTTTGTCCCTTTATCACATAGCAAAATTGAAAAATTGAACAATGAATTTTGAAATAAAAGAAGTAACTATTTTCAATTAAAAATAACGTTAACAAAATGATTATATAGAGTTTCGAAAAAAAAAGTAACAGAACAAGAAATATGGAATACTTTCAACAATTAAAAACGATCTTCAGTGGTTAAGGAACGCCGTAAATTAACTAACAGAACGCTTCACGACGCTACGACTTGCCACGTAAGTCAAACAAACGAGCGTGCCCTAACCGAAGATAAGGCACCTTTATGGCGATCCGTTATTTCATAGAGCAGCGTTGAAACCGGTTTTTGTGATTGGAAACATCGTACTGACGAATACTC
>NW_003533550.1:0-1588 GCF_000181795.1 Trichinella spiralis
TAATTCTTCCATAATTAAACAAAATAAGTGAATCAACAACACCATACTCAATGCTGTTTGTACGAAGTGAAATTCCCAAATGTCGCAGCACCACTGTAGATCTGTCATCCGGAGTCGATTTTTTCTTCTAAAAATTAATTAGTTAGCAGAAAAATAATAATAAAACAGTTTAACCTTTTTAGATCCCTTTGGATCTAAATAACTGCGAAGCTTGTCCAGATACAATTTCGGAGAACCTTGTTCGATAAATTTTTCCTAATAAAATATCAAAACCAAAAATCAAATAAAATAAAAAAATATATATTTATGATATACCTGATCACAAACTAATTCCCATTTTTTGCTGAAATCGTAACCACGCAAAATCTTGGCTTTCTGTGGTGGTAAATCCATCTTTTTCTAAAAAGTCAAAAATTGATTGTTGTGACTTGATAGAATTAGTTCACTGATCATTCAATTTATTTATTCAACTTTTTACGTACATCACTGGTTGATAAAATTAATATATATCAAAAAATTATGTAAGCCATTTATTATTATCATTTCAAAAATTAACTTTATTTAAATGTTTTTTTGGTATGAATTAAGTTGTTTTTATTGTATTTCGTTAATTTAAAAAAAACAAAGTGAAAAGAAGAAAGCTAAAGTAGAAGAATTATTATTATTATTATTATGTTTTTAAACTGCATTATTAGTAAACATTATTAGATGTAAATCTGGCTTCAATAAGCAATACAATCAATGATGCATTTTATTTGGAGTGAAATTAAAATCCAATATTTTACAACAAATCAGAGATAATTTCAATTCAGCATATAATATTTTCTATAAAAATCAGCAATTATATATTTCAAACAGAAATGTAATTTGTAGATGGTAAATAATAGGAATAAATTAAAACGAATTGTATGCAAATTTTAATTTTTTGATTTAATAACAACTGTAAAATCAATGAATGCTAGCAAAATGACAAAATCAGATACCACGTAACAAAGCAAATGGTGATAATTTCAAACACAAAGTGAACAAGTTCAGTCGATGGTCGCCCGTCGTATTATAAAGAATGCTCATTTGAATGCAATAAAATGTAAAGTGTATATAATGTTGCAAATTTTCTGCATTATCATTGTCAACATTAACGATAAATTTCATAAATAGAAACACAGTCTGTCTGTTGTTGGTGAATTCTCAAAGCGATTCACTGCTTGCATTTTAATAACTGAAAAATTTTCCAACTTTCAAACATACAATCCCCCAGGAAACACTTCACTGCAAGACTGAATGATAGGATCTTTAAAATTAATGAAAACAAAATACTGATATTTGAAATAAAATATTAGTATATTATAGTTCTATATTATCATTCCAAAATATACAAACAATAACAATTATTCAACAATGAAACAAATCTCAAATGCATATTTTTCATTATAACTTTATATTTTTAGAATACCAATTAGCAATTTTTTTCAACTTTAAAAGCATCACTGAAAATTTAATATCAACATTTCAACGCTTTTTTATTAGGGAAGACAAGCCATCAACTGGTGAATGGAAATTTAATCATTTGAAATGTTCATTTAGGCAA
>NW_003533551.1:0-976 GCF_000181795.1 Trichinella spiralis
CGATTTCAGTGCTGAGCATTCGAGCGTTATTAGCTGATGAGCGAAACCTACTGTCGCAGTATTTGTTTGTCTCTTGTAATAAGTAATTACAAGAAACTGATGAATCAAATATCAGATATCATCATCCGTCTCAAATTTTTGCCTGCTGAAATTATGAACTGGGAACGGGCAGGATTTTTCATAGATGTCAGTACAAGTATTACTATTACTAGAGTAAACGAGATGTACATCATAGAGCAAGAAGCAAGCTAGTGATATCGAGCATAATGCTAAACCCAGCTGACTTGGCTTGACGCAAAACGGGATCAGAGCAAAAGCAGTTTAAAAAAATTCAAGACTGCTAATTCTACTTTCGTTTATTGCTGTGTTTACGGTCAGCTTCCTTGTGTTCATTTCCTTGTCGTTGTTTTGACATTTTTTAATGAAGGTGGAAACAAATAATGATGAAATTTAGTTTGTGACTGCAAAAAGGCACTAACAGAAGTTAGTATAGAAATAAAAGTTGTTCTACACCCTGAAGTGTACAAATCGTGTTGATAAATATTGGATGTGTGCTGAGGTAAGCAGAATTCTGATTGTAATATCTAAATCAAGCCATATCTTTTTGTGTTATGAGTGACCGCGAGTTCAATTCAAGGGATAAAAATTGAATTTGGGGTGAGAAATTTGAATTACATTACATTAGACAGGACCGACGATAAACAGCCGCCTTGGAATGTACATAGTGTAAATACCTGGACCAGTAACCACTTGGAAGGCTGGCATAATCGTCTCAACAAAATAGCGGGTGGAATTGAGCTTGGATTGCACAGGCTACTCCATTTTCTTTAAGAAGAACAAGCCGTGATAGAAACGCCAATTAACCAGTTGCATTCAAAAAATCCTGCCGCTGGTTCCATCAGACAAATAAGTAATAGGTACGCTGAAAACCAACGACGGGGTATGATGTATAAGGGTTTATACATCAGCAACAGGC
>NW_003533552.1:0-851 GCF_000181795.1 Trichinella spiralis
AAAGGCAGTGGGCGGGATTTTCACCATAAGCGTCACGGCGGTTGTGTGTACGTAAGTGGATCGTAAGCTCTGTCGGTTTCAAAGCGAGGCTGATGATCAGTATCATCCGGTTCAGTTTGGCCCATGGGCCTCATGCGGCAAACGTGATCTCGATTTCTAGACCGGTTAAGACGAGCAATATCGCCACTGACGGCGAACGATGGTCACAGGGATAGCAGAGTGAGGTAATTAGGATGGTCTTACAGAGTTCAAGAATGGCTGGGATAAAGGCGGATTCTTTGGAAGAACAACAAGTGGTATGAGCGGTATGGTGAAGCCACAGCATTTCGGAAAAAGACATGGTAGGTAATTATACGTCAACCAAGCCACCGTTCATAGCCAAAAAATATTCGTGCGCAAACCACAGAGTCAGTTCAGAAAAAAATGATACCTAGAAGATGGTCAAGATGACAAAAACAAGGCCGATCATTCGGTTGGCTAACATTACGGGTACAGCATCCGATGCATTAAGGCAGGTTAGGAAGGCGTATAGAATTGTCAAGTGGCGCACTGGAGCACTCCAGCTGAGGACTCAGAGGCGAACATCCGGATTTTGGGTTTTCACATTTTCACCGATCAACGGATCCAACCATTGGGTATCGAATTGATCGGGAATGAAATCGTCCGTTTCCAACAGTGTAATCAAATATTCGACCGTCGTACGAAAATCACCCGGAATGGACAATTCTTTCAACGCCAGTACCATGTTGGCAATAGCATCGTCTCTCGTCTCACCCCACGAAAAACAATGACCAAAATGAGAATCGGCAAATTCGTGCAAACCGCCGGCAGTGGAAACGCGGAAATAACCC
>NW_003533553.1:0-669 GCF_000181795.1 Trichinella spiralis
CGATGGTTTCTGCTTATATTTTTCTAGAATGCTTTGAAGAAGAAAAGGGGCTATTATTCAATCAAATGTGCTCCAGAAGTATTTCTACTGAATTTTCTATTAAACAAATCGATTTATATGTTTAAATACAATACAATAAAAAAAAGAGCGAAATTACTTTAATTTTATAGAAGAAACGACTGTTTCTTTACAAATTTAACTCAAATGTATTGCTATCACGAAATATTCGGAGAGAGTTCCTTCAAATGTGTTCCTGAAGCATTTTCGTGTTATTTACTGTTTATTCTGTTCATTTTAATTAAAAATATTCATTTTACTATTGAAAAAAATCTAAGGAAAGCAAATTTTGAAAAAAAACGCTTTAGCCTATAAAACGCTTATTCTTTTGCTTTGAAACAACGAAATAGTGGAGATTCTGCAATGAAATTTGCACTAGAAGCATATCTGCTGAATTTTCTATAAATCAAATAAATTTATATTTTGAAATGGAAAACAATACAGAACAGAGCGAAATAACGCTAATTTGATAGAAGCAACGATGGGTTCTGCTTTATATTTTTCTAGAATGCTTTGAAACCACCAAATAATGGAAATTATTCAATTAAATGTGCTCCAAAGTATTTTCCACTGAATTTTTCCATTAAAACAAATCCAATTATATAGGTTAAA
>NW_003533554.1:0-944 GCF_000181795.1 Trichinella spiralis
TTTCTCATTCTCACCAATGTATAGGAAAAAGCTAGGCATGCCTCATATTTTATTAGCCTTGAAGAATTGCACATCCTGGTCAGCCTTCTCACAATTGGCGAATCTTAGTACTTCCATCGATAAAAGGATGCTGTCGGAGTTTTGTTTGGTGACACGTACTTGAAAGAGATTGAATTAATTCCACTTTCTAACGACGCAGTTGCACGCAGAATCGAAGATATGGCGAAATGGGTGGAAGATCAGCTTATTAGCATGATTAAAGGAAGTAAATATTTCTCCCTGCAGCTGGATGAGTCCACGGATATACAAGGCTTATCCCAATTGATTGAATTTAACCGTTTTGTATGGAACAGTCAGCCGCATGAGGATATACTGTTTTGTGAACCAATTATTCAGGGTACTAGTGAGGAAATATTTGAAACTCTTGACGCTTATGTAAAATCGAAGGAGCTGACTGCGGGAACTGTGTTGGTATATGTACGGATGGTGCACGGGCAATGTGTGGTAAGAACAGTGGTATTGTGACACGCGTTCTTAAACAAAGTGCTAATGCTTCATGGACTCACTGTAGCATTCATAGAGAAGCATGGGTATCAAAAACTATATCAGACGATTTAAAAAATGTTTTAAACACTGCCGTGAAAATAATCAACTTCATTAAGAGTAAACCTTTACGGTCTCGCTTATTTGAAAAACTGTGCGAAGAGATGGGAAGCTGCCACAAATCTCTTATTTTCCATTCTGAAGTGCGTTGGCTGTCAAGGGGTAAAGGGCTAACAAGACTTGTTGAACTCCGCAAAGAAGTTGCAATATTTCTGAAAGGACAAAGTGATTACTCGAAAGTATTGCGGGATGAGAAATTCGTTCTTAAGCTCACTTATTTGGCAGACATATATTCGAATTTAAATGAACTAAATTTATATCTACAAGGGATGGACGCAGCT
>NW_003533555.1:0-885 GCF_000181795.1 Trichinella spiralis
CAAGCTGAAAGCGCCGCACCTATTCAACAAAGGAGAAATCAGCTGGAATTTTGATTGGCTAGAACGATATGGAACAGAGAAGGCGGAAGTGATGAAGTCTCGGTGTGTGAGCAAGATTTAGTGTGCGTATTGTTTTTGATCGGTGTCGGTGTGCCGTTGTTCGTTGAGCAACAAACGTTTCCTCTCTCCATTATGAGTCGTTCTGATGACGGTATATTTTTATACGTCAATTTGATGACATCCGTGGGATCCAACAGGGAACCACTCGGTGGTTACCACCCCTGTCCATGCTGACAGAGAAGGATAACGCCACTTGTTAGATGGGTCGCCCGTATGCAAGCGTGGTTTTACATTAGCCCGCACGACGTTTGTTAAAAATGAATTACAGCGTTCACAGCGTCCTTAAATACCGTCTGTTAAGCCAACTACGCGTTCAGATTAACCACTAACAAAGACGCATGGAACTTTCACGTGCGACACAAAGAATTGAAAAAATCGACGAGTCATACGGTGGTCGACTTGTATCATTGTCAAAACAAACATTTCCTACAGTAGGCGAAGTAGTCCAAATGCAGATGGCCAAAGACCAACTCATATGTGGCGTATTCGATAACAGAATATGAGAGTTGCTTAGTTCGAGTGGAAGAAAAGCCGTTAGCCGAGATGACAAAATCAGCCCGGTAGGAGGAAATGGTGCTGGACAGAACGAAATTAGCGATAAGTGAAGCAGCATTTGCACTGGCTGAAGACTTATTAGCGATGGCCTAGCCAAAAGTAGGTCAACAGAAGCCGCTGCTTAAGAACGTGCAGCTTCTGCTCTAGCGGTGGAGGTAGCCGAAGTAAAAGAAGCACTACCTCAACACTATCCCAAGCCGAAGCGGAACG
>NW_003533556.1:0-1181 GCF_000181795.1 Trichinella spiralis
GACACAGTACAATCCCAGTCTTGGTACGGGACCAAAAACCTTTCCAAGGTGGGGGTTGAAATTTGGGGGGAATTTTGTTGGAAGGACATTTGGAATCCCCTTATTTTGCAACTAAAAAGTTGATTCGACTTAAGGTCAGGGACGTAGAGTGTGTTGTCCAGGGGAACGCTTTTCAAACCGTCGCTGCTTGGGGATTTCCAAGTTAGCCCGCTCCAGTTCCGTTAATATCAGTCGGATTTGCTATTCGCAAAGTTCAATGGCTCGTTTCATAGTTTTCGGGGGGGGAGAAAAAAACAAAAAAAAGAGCCCTTATGACCTGCTGCTGCGGATTCTAAGGACCATTTCGAATGGGATCGGCCGCCTATGCGAAGGGAAATCTCAGACGTTCTGTCCGGGTAGCTGTTCTGATGGGATCATTTGAGTGTTTCTTCACTGCTGCTGTGGCTGACGAGCAAAGTTTGATCTCGGCAATCTTTCGCCATGTGTCCTACTCTCCAAGGCGATGGCACTTATATTTGAACCATTTTTCACTGTCTTTCGGATGAGATTACTCAATCGGAGGCTGAGTATTTTTCAACTGAGACTTCCTTCTGGTAAACATAGAGCATCATCATGTTTCGATTCTCTGTTCTTGCGGGCTTCATATTCTTCCAACAATTTAATCTGTAAGCCTTCTGGTTTCGGCAACTAGTCGTGAGATTCTATCGCAATTCGAAAGCTTTCATGCGAATCTGGAATAGCGTATAGCATGAGAATCGAAAGTACGTCATCTGCTATCTCCAAGTCCATGGCCTTCAATTGGCAACAAAATTGAAGAATTCCTTCAGGAAAACATTCATGCTTTGTTCCTCATTCATTTTGTTGACAATGAGGCGTTTCAGCTTTTGCCTTATGCCCATTTAAGTGCGGCTACCAATGATGATTTGTCATCTATGACAATTTACCACCTTCGTTTTGTGCCGCTCACAAAACTTCCCAAAGATCGGACCTGACTATATAGCGTGAGCCTGCAATTTCCACGTCTCGTATTTTCCGTACCGAATGGCTACACTTGCACGGAGTGCTAATGACCAATGCAGTGTGATATAAAACTTACAGAAAAAGGACCAAGAATTCCACTGAAATCCGACAAGATTCAATTCCCATACCCCACAGGAGCTGCTGGGCCCCTAACTTGTCCC
>NW_003533557.1:0-959 GCF_000181795.1 Trichinella spiralis
ATTAAAAATTGATAAGAAGCGTAAAATGTGATAAGAAAATGAACAAGTGGCAGTAATGTTGTTGTGTATTATTATTATATGTATTGTCGATTGGTTTGTTTTATTGAATGCTTCATTTCTGTTGGGACATGCTGCCCTTTTCTTCAGAAAAAAAGCTGCTTGTTCTATTCAACAATAATAAAATGTTGAATTATTTTGGCTTTTATCCGTTGTTGTTTGTTGTTGTGGTTTACCACTTTTTTCATAAATGAAAGATGTAATATTCCGACAGCACCTAGGTGTAGCAATTAAAATGTGGCTGCAGAATGTTCTGTTTTGGTTTCATGCTTATATTAAAACACATCTCAGTTTGACAAAATAATCAAATTAACACTACTTTATGAATCACTTTTTCCAGGTTGACCAGAGTGTATTTTGATCACGTTGCAGCGATATGTTTGGAAATATGGGCAAGATTCTGTCGACTTCAATTTGATCCCTTACGGCAACGCTAGGTGAACCCAACTTAACAATTCATGGACTATACAATGTCAACATGGTCCCGTTGAATGTGCTCTGAACAAACTTCACGGCTGTGCTATAAGCAAGCTGATGTACGTGGGAAAATGGTTTCCGTTGATCGTTTGTTTGGAAGAAGCGGCCAAATTGAAAAATGGATCCCGATGCGGCATTCTTACTTTGCAGCAAAAAAAAAAACTAGACCAAACTTTGTCAATTGCAATATACAAATGCGCAAACAGCGTAAAAGGTGATCTAATTCAGCTTGAAATGGCCGAAATTACCGAAAATGTCCAACCACATCCGCATTATTTTGTTCCTTGGATATTGATCAACGATCTCAGCACAACACAATTGCAAATCTACCAAAATGATCTTTTATTTTTTGTGTGACCAGCACAGCGGTTCGTACCAAAGGATGGCGGAGTTACCAATTTTTTCTAACACCGAAAAGATTTGCA
>NW_003533558.1:0-1056 GCF_000181795.1 Trichinella spiralis
CGTTCCAGGATCAAAAGAGGATCGTGTGGGTTTAGCAATTCAGTTTACGGAACAGAGGTGAAAGGAAAAAAGAAAAATTATTTTCATCTCAAGGTCACTTTATCATAGGGTAGGAGCGTTTTCTTCCTCTAGCATTGCATATTTTCTGCCAAAATGTGATCATTGCTGGTTATCCTCGTCGGCAAACATAAAAGCATATATTGATTTCTCATGTGCTGCCATAACTTTCATTCCCATTGTTTGGAGTGAATAATATCTGGGCAATATCAAAGGGTTTGCTAGCTGCGTCAAGCAGTGAATTATCCATTTGAGAAAACCACATTGTGCCACATGTATTGTAAAAATTCCAGACTAGCAGTATTATTTGGTTGAATTTATGCCTTGCACATTTCTATGGCATCCTGCTGGTCACAAATACTGAAATTCTAGCTCCTTTAGGGTATCGTGAAATGTTTAATAAACATTTGGTGCAGTATGTACTGACTTCACATTATATACAAGGGTTTGTAAAAAATTTCTCAGTGCAGCGTAGCTGCTGCACAGATTGAACTGAAAATGCTTTTGGCTAGCTTAGGGGAAATTTAATTCATATGTGTGTTGATCTAGTGAAATTTCAGAAAATCTTGTGTAATGAATTTTGACTTTCCTCATGATAATCGCTGCATAGCTTTCTTCATTATCAAATTCGTTGACAAGGCTAGCTTTGTTGCCATCGTAAAACGTCATTACGTGCGAATTATGAAAACAATGAATGACCCAGATAAGCATGTTCACTTAACATCTCTTTGTTCAGTTATCTCTTCGTTAGGCAGTTCATTTGATTAGAATGATGCAATTGCATAATAAAGATATTTATTTAATTTGTAAAAAACAAGACCTTCAATTGTAGTTTTCCTTATGAATTTCAGTTTTGTGAATTACGGAACCAACATAAGGCCAATAAACAAAAAAGGGTGATACACGCTCAAGCCGTTAGGTAAAAATTGACTTTTTAAAACCTAATTAACGATACTATCACCTACAGGTTCAAAGGTGAAAGGTAAGATAATTTCAAAG
>NW_003533559.1:0-875 GCF_000181795.1 Trichinella spiralis
CCAATATTGGCAATTATGCATAGCAAAACTGAAATTCCCCTTATATCTCTTTTTATCGTTCGTATACCAAGTGCAGAAAAATTACATTTGAAAAGAAAAAAAATAATACAATAAAATACATATCTGTTGTTCATCATCATCAATTAATATTTGCTGAGAGGTGTGAAACCTTTTTTTTTAATTCATCCTTCGACAATTTTTTATCATCCATATTTCAATGTACCTCTGCCATAATAGTTGAACAATTTTCACACGAAAAACCCACCATACTTGTTCATCTCATGCTGACATTGAAACACTATAGAAATTAACCTGTGCAGCCAGAAAAAAACAAACAAACAAACAAACAAACAAACATGTAAAATTAATTGGTTGAATACAAACTTCCCTTCAATCTCAACAATTAACTAATCATCACCACAACAAGCCAACAGACGACCACAACAACAGTCAGCAATTACAACAAAAACTGTACACTTGGCAGATTTATCATGTCAAATCGCATAATGTAATTCAACAAAAATGTCATGTTCATTTAATGAAATTATTGATCATTTTTGTTGTTTCATATTTTCAATCAATTTTCATTTTTCAAACAAACGAAAAAAATTCTCCTTTTTTCTCCAAATGTATCATCGTGCATACTGCAAATTTTACAACTCAATTTATAAATTAATTAAAATTTAATTTAGTTTAATGTGCGCAATTTTATTACAATAACACAAATTCTACAAACAATTACTGCGCACAGATGACCCGAATTAGCAGCAGCGGCAGTATTTCAACAATGCAATATATTATTTGTGGTTATAATACATACACATTATTGTTATTAGCATAAAAAAAGGAAAAATCATTTAAAAATACAGTTGCTA
>NW_003533560.1:0-597 GCF_000181795.1 Trichinella spiralis
TGTGGTGGATTCGCGATGAAATAAATATGAAAATTGGTGGCATCAATACAAAATTACTGGAAGATGAAATGTATGATATTGAATTTATGAATGCGTATGAAAAATTCTTGAATGGAAGTTTTTTGTTTAGTTTGGATAATTATTTGTATAAGAATAATGCATTGGTAATTGGTGTGGATGTGGTTCATCCATCAGCTGTAGAAACGCATTTACCATCAATAGCTTCGGTGGGTATTATTCATGTTATTGTACTTCCAAATTATTGAAGGAATGTTTTTGATTTGAAGGTTGTTGGAAATGTGGATACAAAAGTGACGAAATTTCATGCTTCGGTGAAACTACAACCAGCGAAGCAAGAACTGATCACTGGATTTATCGAACAATTTTCAGAACGTTTACTGGAATATCTTGATGTTAATGGTACGGCTCCGAAAAATATTATTGTTTATCGAGATGGAGTATCCGAAGGTCAATTTATGCAGGTGAAATTGTGTTGTATCATTAATTGAAGCAAAGTAAAAATTTATTTTTTTAAAAAGGTTTTGGAAGAAGAACTGCCTGCTCTTCGTAGGGCTTGCAAATCATTTGCAACAAATT
>NW_003533561.1:0-914 GCF_000181795.1 Trichinella spiralis
TATTCACTTTTTTGAGATATTCATTGAATTTGTTATTCTTTGATGTTTCAAAACAATTTTGAATGATTGGCTTATATGCAGATTAATCATGCGCCCAGCGACATTGTGTGCTGTTGCTACGGTCATTCGATTGCCCTTGCGCGTTCTTCACGTTTTGCTGTTTGCTCTGTGGCTTCGGTTAGGGATAGTCTGTCTCAGTAAAATTTTGACGGCTAATTATCTCTATTCGTTGGCAAAAAATCAAGTTGTCCTTTGATAGCTTTGGTTTTCTCGCCGAAACTGTTCATTGATTAAAATTGTTCTGCTTCGATTACCTACAATTTGTTTTTATTTCTTTGGTCCAAATTTTTAATTACATGCAATTCATTACGTAACATTTGATCTCTTATAGTGCTTGAATAGTGACGTCACCAATATCCTAGTAAAATTTTTCATCGCATTTCGCTGTTTTTCCTTTTAATTTTTTTCCTCTTTGCACTTTATAGTGATTTGAATTTCTAATATCATTTAAGAAAGTTATATATTTTTTATTGTTCTGGTAGACAAATGAAATTTAATTATTTTTTGATGTCAATTTTTTTAAAATGAAATTTACTTTTCAATGCTCAGCAACAATAATATCAATGGTAAATCAGAGAGAATAGCGTGAATAATGAACAACGGCAAATAACATATAATACACAAAATATAATAAAAAACGACCACTTGGAAGGTGGCATTAAATCAGCTCTGTCATCAGGAGGTACATTAAAGCTTCAAGAAACCACTCCAATGTACGCCTGTTGCTGATGTATAAACCCTTATACATCATACCCCGTCGTTGGTTTTCAGCGTACCTATTACTTTATTTGTCTGATGCAGCAGCGGCAGATTTTTTGAATGCAACTGCTATGCGTTTCTATCACGCCTGTTCT
>NW_003533562.1:0-806 GCF_000181795.1 Trichinella spiralis
GTAGGATTAGTTGATAGGCCGATATCATGTTTGCCATTACTAGAGCAGAAACAATATTAATTAGTTATAGGAACAAAACCAAAACAGAAAAAATGGGGAAAATAAAATTAATTAATACACGTAACACATGTAAATGAATAATCTATTTAAAAGTAAGAAAAAAATTTTTTCTTCATTTAGTATAAACCAAGAACAATGCAACAGCAACAACAACAATTCTTTATTAATGAAATATTTTATTTTTCAAAGTTTCAAATGTGCAATGTAATACAAACAAACAAACAGATAAAAGTCTGGCATAAATGAGCTCTGCGAAATGGCAAACATGCCTGGAGTGGGACTTGAAATATTTAATGCAGGTGGAGGATGGAGAGACCAAAAATGGGCCCCATCCTGGAGCGTGAAGCTCCCTTCCCTTAGACAAGGGAGAGTGCAAACTCTTCCTTGCTCTTTGGGCAGGCAGAGCGCACGCTCCCCTTCCCTGGAGCGGGGAAAGCCTAGGCTTTCCGCGCTGAAGAGGCGGGTGAGACTTAGTTGTTTCACCTGCCTCAGATGTGCGGGAAGTTTAGTTTTTTCCCCGCTCCAAGGGGAGGGGGAGATAGTGCGTTTTTTGCCTGCCCAACAGAGTGGGGGAGATTTGCATTTTTTCCTTGTCTTAAGGGGGGAGGAGATTCGCGCTTTTCATTTTAAAAATTCAATACTAAGGAAGATCACTGTTATTCGTGGTTTTTTTAAATTTTTTTTAAAAAAAAAGTTTTTGGTGGGTGGGACTGCCCCCCTTAGCTCTCTCTGCCCTATTGTCCCCC
>NW_003533563.1:0-630 GCF_000181795.1 Trichinella spiralis
AAGAGAAGCCGTGGCAGGCGAGCGAGCGCAGTTCTCGTTTGACGTTGTGTTCAGTGCGGTGGTTGCGTTGCGCTGTTCATTTGTGTGTGTGTTTGTGTGTGTGCGGGCTTGTGTGTGACAAATTTTTGATCAATCATTATAAATATGATAAAAAATACAATCGACAGCGTAACAGTTTCAAATGAAGAAGAGATGACGTCATTGATTGCCGGTAAAGCAATAACGTTTTTATGTCATGAGGAAATGGAAAATGGTTGTATAGTGACGACTGTTTTTCGTTTGTTGTGACGCATGTTTCACTTGTTTTCACATCACTTCCACGAATGTTGCTGAGCATCGCATTTGCCTTGAATGAAAGGCAAATTCAAATGAAAACAGGAAACATGTTCTCAATCGAAGTTGCTCAAGACCGATGAGTTGCTTAAACAGTGAAGAATGAGGATGGTATGAGCGGCTGAGGCTGTCTAAAAGTTGAAGCCGGGCCGTGAAACAAACAGCATCGTCATCTTGCGGGAAGATGTCATTCTGGCTGCTCGAGTGATCCCATATGCTAGTTTGTCATTGGAGTAAAGAGGTGGCTTGTTTTCTTACCCACACTACTTGCTCCACCAGCACGGAAACGTGTATATG
>NW_003533564.1:0-1288 GCF_000181795.1 Trichinella spiralis
GTTCGTGATCAGTTACTGGCTTCATGCAGAGAAGTTTTTGAGTTTGTTATGTCTGAAATTTCGTTGGAAAAATTGTCCAGGTTCAAGAATATCGAATGGTATTGTTTGTTTTTGTTTTTATTTTATTCATAATTTAAATAATTTTTTAGTTGGGTTCAGATTGCTTGTCCTCGGCTGTCTATTGATTGGGGTCTACAGTTTATTAAGCCAGTTATTACTCCTTACGAAGTATGTATGAATTGCACGAAGGAGAAACAGTTTAAAAGATTTTTTCTTTCACTATTAAGCCCTTTACCAAACTGGTCGCATATGTTTGATCAGCATGGCAAGGGCTAAAATTATTGTTTTTTCTGATAGCCATTTAACGCTACAGAAAGTACATTATAAAAATTATATCATACTTTTATATTAATATATTTGTAAATTTTACTTTTATCTATTTTAATATTTATATATATAAAGATAATTTGTTGTGATTCAAGGTATAATTTAAAGAATAAAAATGCATATTTTTTTTATAGTTAATGGTTGCAATGGATGGTATAAAATGGCAAAAGCAGTATCCAATGGACTACTATGCATTTGAAAGTCTTGGTCCCTGGACGAACAATTTTGGCAGGCGTACCAAACAGCATGTTAAAATGCGGTGTACAAAGTGAAGAAAATAATAACATTTTTTGAAGCATCGAAGAATGTCACTGATTGTGCGATGAGGATTTTGTATTTTATTTAAATAAGTTTTCTTTGTCTATTCTTGTATTTTGCAATGCAAATATTTAATTGTAAATGTAATTAACATAGAGGTTAAATTACATTTTAATTTTTATCTAGAATGATATTTTTCAAAATGAACCATTTATTCTTCTCAAATTTTTTCCTGATTCTAGTAATATGTAGCATCACGAGGAAATTTCACTTCTTCCATTTGGAATTCCCGGAAGGTAATCCGCTTTTTTCCTTTTAAAGCTAGTATGAAAAGTTAAATGAATTTTGGGATGAAAAAACCCCATTAGTGAAAAATGGAGAAAAAGGAATTTTTACCTTCCCTTTAGGGAAGAGGAAACTAGAATGTTTTTCGGATATTAAATAATTTCTTTTGTGTGTGAGTTTGGAGAGGGCCAAATATATGTTTAATTCATATAGAAGTATTGCACAGGTAATTAATCCGTGAGTGTTGAGCAGTTTTCAACAAACGTTTTTCAGTGACAATAAAACTAGTTATTCGAGAGCAAGGAGTTCATTTCTCGGACAACAGCGATCAAATGAGCTTTGTTATCAACGGATCAAT
>NW_003533565.1:0-1805 GCF_000181795.1 Trichinella spiralis
GGTGGATTCCTCCTGGAACTGAGGAAGATGTCCCCAGGCGATGTTAAAATTTTTTTTTTACTTTGCTTATAGTCAAATGCAACCTCCTTCTGCCCTGTTGTTTCGTAAAGGACCCGAATCATCCAATCTACCGAAATTTTGTCCACAACAAATTGAGTGATTCTTCACTGCCGTGCCGAACGGGGGTATAATGACCATTTTCATATTGGGATTAACTCATTCCATGAAACCAATAATGTTGTTCATATAATAATGACAAAGGATACATTGAACCAAATGCATCACTCTAATCTGATCCAATTTCATTGACGAATAAGTTAGGTATTATGGATATGTGACAATTATTATGTTAGTTTTCATACAAAAAAAATTCTTACTTGTGAAAAAGGAATCCTAAATTAATTAAGCTTTGTATTAATGGAAATTTTGTTTACCTGAGATCGAATCATAAGCGTCACCAGAATCAACTTCAGTTGGGGATAGATGGGGCGAAGATTTTGCTCATGTAATCCAACTTGACAAGTGATTCCACTAAAGTGAACGATTTGGAGAAGCAACGCGGCGAAAAGCAAGTATGAAAGTCGATGCGTTTTGTGTGACTTTTTGCCGTCGGAACGTTGGCCGTTGGCTTTTGTTTCGCAATTACGGGCGAATCAACGTTTCCCAGGGCCCAACGGCCCAAGGGCGTGGTGGTCCAAGTGAAATGAAGCAGCAGTGGAATTTTCGACAAGCTGCAGCCGTCAACTAGACCGCGGTACTTTTTCTTCACAACAAAACTCGCTTGTTCACTTTCAACCCCAGCAGAGAGCCTTTGACTCTTTGCAGAGACAAAGCAATCTTCCACTACGAGCGCCTGGATTTCAACTTTTTCGCCAAATTCTGCCCATTTTGCCAAAAAATTTTCCGTCGTCCACTAACTACTTTTTCGGGAAAAGCACAAATAGCCGGGCCCGGCACGAAAACCCAAATCCAAAACGGGCAATCCAATTGATCGAAATTGATCCTTCTTTGGAACCCCGGAACCCACCAAATCCTTCCTTCAGCTTCCAAAATTGGGAATTCTCAAACGGCACACCGAACGCCAACAACAATTCTTCTCTTCAGGTGAATTTCCAAATTTCCATTGTTCCCCACACGAACTGTTCGTCCTCGTCTGGTGGAGTATTTGTCAACCGACGTTCCCATTGTACAGCGAACAAAATTGGTAAAATTTCTACTTTTACCTGACTTACAAGCAGAAAACCCTACCGACGTTGGCTCTGTGTCGTCGCAGATAAAATCGATAAATCACAGCGTCTCAATTCCACCGAACGAAAAAAGAAAGCCCCACCCAAACCACCACCAACACCAAAGTAGAAAAACAATATACCATTGACACTGTTCACAACGCGACAAATTATACAAAATTAAACCTCTGCAAGGATACTGTATAATACATTGGCAAATTCTGATCAGCCAGGTACATGAGTGGAATTTTTTTTTTGCCTAAAAAAAACCAACCAGAAAAAAAATAAACAAGAAACAGCCAGAATTTTTCATTTCTTTGTTTGTTTTTTCAACGAATGGTGAAACTAAACGGCCAGCGGCTTTGGGTACGTTTTAACTTTTAGGCGGGCAGTACGACGAGCCTTTAGAAGGGGGCTTTTGACGGGGCTTGCGACCGCGGCCGCCCGCAGTTTTGCCCGTTTCCACTGCGACGGGGTGGAGGGTCGATTTCCAGACGCGCTTCCGTGGGGCGCTGGCAAACGGCGACGGCTGGGCCACTGGTATGCCGAAAAACGGTCGACATATCGACGGGCGTTGTC
>NW_003533566.1:0-1011 GCF_000181795.1 Trichinella spiralis
CCATTTTATCACTTATTTTTATGGGAGCGTGACTATGGTCTGATGTGTCTTCCATCATGCGAAAAATCGCAATTGGTTTTAAATAGGCAAAATAACTATAATTTGGTGTATGAAGGTAGAGCTCACCTCCTGAAACACAAATTTTGATGTAAAACAGTGGATTTTTTACTCGGGTAAGTAATAATTTATTATTGTAATATTCTATTTTTTATCAGTCAGCATTCTGATTTCTTCATGTAGGTAAAAGGTGGATGTAGGGGTGCAGTTTACACCAACCTCGAAGTAAACACTGTTTTGAGAACAGCACCGCATGCAGAAACGTGCACTGCCGACGACTGCATATTGTATAAAATGGAGAAGAGGAACACTCTTAAACGCCGCGCAGGGGAGGAAACGAAGCCAGTGCCGCAGATATATAACGAAGAATACAGCAATGCATCCACCAGCTTAGAAACTGCTGGTCAGTTTCCAACATTCAGAAGTGTGAAATCGGCTATGTACAGAAGCCGGGCTAAACGTTTTCCCCCACTTCCGGCGGGCGGCAGTTTTTGATGTATAATAATGTAAATGATTCCGTTTTAATATTTTGTACAGAGGAAAATTTACGGGAATTGGCTGGACAGTCTGTCTGGTGCATGGACGGACCATTTAAAATTGTTCCTGAATGGTACCAGCAACTGTTCACTATTCATGTATTTAACGAATCAAAATTAATTCCTCTTGTATATAGTTTAACTGTTAGAAAAGACGTAATTTGTTATTGTGAAATTTTTGATACTTTAACAGTGAAAGCGGCAGCGTTAGGGGTTGTCCTTCAGCCACAAACTATCATTTGCGACTTCAAGACTGCCCTTATCCCTGCAGTGCAGGGATCGTTTCCGGGAGTCCACGTCCAAACCTGCTACTTTTCATTTCTGCCAAAGTGGTTCTGCGGAATGGTGGCCAGAATCTTTGAATTGCCGATCCAGGTACCTTCATGGAGCGGCATACAAGAACGGATCCCATGCTGAT
>NW_003533567.1:0-991 GCF_000181795.1 Trichinella spiralis
CAACACCTATGTGAATTCGTAAGACGTATCTGTCCTAGAGGCAGTTATGCAAATTCGCAATTGACGTAGTGCTGAGACTCTGTTTCAGTGCCAATCTAGTGGTGATCGTTACTCCCCCAAGAGGAACGGTAAGCGTCGCTATGCGTTTGTGTTATTGTTACGCCGGCTCTGACACTTGGCCAATGATTGACATCAGATTTGCCGTCACACCTTTAACTAGTTCATTTGGCGTTGCACCTTTCATCAGTTTAGGCATCAAACATTTGAAATTAATCTCCATCGAGAGTTTCCCCTTATAATCATGCTAAATAGTTTAAATTTGTTAACATTTTATACATTAATTCATTCATTTAGGAACTTAAATGATAAATAAAATATAATTTTCATTCATCTATAATTGGGCAATTTCACTTTATGTTTACATTGCACTGTTTTAAAGTAGAAAAGTTTATCAGTTTTTCATTTACATTAAATCATATTAAAAAATTTAATTATTCATTAACTTTATACTGATAATAATATATTTTTAGTGTAAAGCAGTTTTTTACTTTAAACAATGTAATGTAAAAGTAGATTTCTACTTTAAAACAGTGCAATTTAAACGGTTAAGAGGCGTGCAATACAGTAAACAATAAATTAACAATAATATATTTATTAATTATTGATGAATTAGCTATTGTTTGAATATAAATTTTTTACTTATAAAAATGTTAATCGGGGTCTCCTTTAAATAGGCAATGGCAAAAGTAAACTTGGTATAAATGAATTAAACAATTAGCTTAGGCAAGGTGCAACGAGATTAATCTTTTTATAAATAGGAAGTAATCTTCTATAAATAGAATGTTATTAATCCGTAACATTTAGGAAAACAATGCATTAAATATGAGATAATTTTAATATGCTAATTAGAAAGTTTAAAATGCAACGTAAATTCAGCACTGAGTATTTTAATTTTTAATTAGGTTAAATAACGTCACTCGTAACAACATAT
>NW_003533568.1:0-1054 GCF_000181795.1 Trichinella spiralis
TTTAGTTAGGGTATTCACGCCTAGTATCATCATTCCAGGAGCCTCTGTATAGGCCATGCATTTAAAGGAAGCTAAATCCTACATAATAAACGGGCATCTGAAAAGAATTACTGGTGTCGATCACAGGGCAGATAATCTGCGGCACCTTAAATATGGATTTATCTTCAACCTACAGAACACAATAGGGAAAGTAGGTTGATTAAATTAAAAAGCAAAAAAAAGAATATAAAGGAAATTTCAATAAAGCTGCGTAATTTTGCAAGGTATACGCTATAATCAGAGAAAATTTAGCAATATCAGGCAGTAAGGAGGTACAATGTAAAAAGGAGTAAAAGATGAAAATCAATAAAAACATGTGCTTTCAAAAAATGTAAAAATCAATTCACTGGCCATGATACAAATATTTAACTTTTACTCTATAGTTCTGGATCCACAAAATAGTCCGAGAAAGTTCAATTAAATGTGTTTTAGAAGTATTTGTGAAGTATTCTATATTTATCAAATCCACAATATTTTAAAATTCATGTCAATACCGAAAAGAGCGTAAAAACGTTAAATGTTAGAAACAACGATTGGTCCTTTTTATTCAGACATCTAAGGGACTGTAACCACAAAATAGTAGTAGAGAGTAATAAAAGGCTTTTTAGAAGTATTTAAGCTGTAAAAAATATTTATCAAATCCACCCCAGTGAAAAATTATAAAAAATATGCAAAAAAAAGAAACAGCGTAAAAGAGGAATAGACACCAGCGGGGTTTATTTCTAATTAGCTTTGATTTGCTGTTTTGGATAATGAATATAAAATCAAAAAGGGGAAAGGTCGCCAAGTAGAAAATACAACAGAAATAGGTTGAGAACACATCATGATACTCTTAAAGACCCGAGGTGGGAACAAAACCATGGTGTAAAAGATAAAAAGGAGCAATAAAAGTTTCCAACAAATTAGCAAAGTTACGGTGTTTGAAAAGTCGACAAGAATTTTAAAAAGTAAACGGGGTTGGAAAATAGAAAATGCAGCAGAAAAGTTTCTAGAGCACAAATATCCCCCTTTCTCG
>NW_003533569.1:0-808 GCF_000181795.1 Trichinella spiralis
TTGCATAATTCACCTTTACTTAACAGGGTGACACCTTTTGGTGAGCAGGTCTTTATGACGGTGTCGTTGTATATGGAGGTGATCGAATTTTTGGATTGTGCGTAGTAACATTTTAATATTTTTGTGTTTCAGATTGAAAATTGTACTCAGTTGGCTGTGATCAGCAAAGATCTTGTTGTCGTTTTGTATTCCAGAGATAGCAAGCTTTCTGCAGCTAGTCGGTAAGTTTTGTCATCATGCGCACACTACTTACTGTATTTACTGATTGATTTAATTGCTCCAATGTGAACAGTTTTTAAAGTTTTATCCATCGAAGGAGCAATTTCACATTTCAAGAACTGATGTCCGTTTACTTGTTTTTTTCCTGAATGCATGTTTCTGAGTTGTGATTTTTTACACAAAATATTATATACATATATACATATATATATATATATATATATATATATATATATATATATATATATATGTATATATGTATATATAATTTTGTGTAAAAAATCACAACTCAGAAACATGCATTCAGGAAAAAAACAAGTAAACGGACATCAGTTCTTGAAATGTGAAATTGCTCCTTCGATGGATAAAACTTTAAAAACTGTTCACATTGGAGCAATTATATCAATCAGTAAATACAGTAAGTAGTGTGCGCATGATGACAAAACTTACCGACTAGCTGCAGAAAGCTTGCTATCTCTGGAAATACAAAACGACAACAAGATCTTTGCTGATCACAGCCCAACTGAGTACAATTTTCAATCTGAAACACAAAAAATATTAAAATGTTACTACGCACAATCCAAAAATT
>NW_003533570.1:0-1776 GCF_000181795.1 Trichinella spiralis
CCCAGGCGAATATGTTATTAATAATTGTAGGTGTCTGTGGAAAGGTAGGATATTTTTATGCGATACTTTGATATCCTTTTTTATTTGTAATAATTATTAAATTTAAAATACAATGTGCATACCGTGTTAATATGCATGTATCCATGTAAAAGTGGATGTGTGGGTGTGTATAACTATGATTTTGTTACAGAATTATGTATTGAATAATTTTGCATTATGATGATGGTGATTCAGGTTGAAAACTTTAGTCGTTAGTTGTAGTTCAATACTCTTGTCGGTGTGTCATTGCTGTACCAGGCTGTGCTATGCATGCTCAGGTTTCCAGGTCATAATAGTTTATGTGTTACCATTTGGATGCTTTTGTGCTTGATCAGCGACAGTTTGCATGGCGCTACTGTTTTCGTTGTGAAGGCCTTTGAGCACTTGAAGCATTGAAAAGCTGTATTTGTTGTTGTTGTTGTTGTTGTTGTCAGCTTTTGCTTTCAATAATTTTCACTAACAAATCCAACCAACTCAATCCCTTCTCAGTTAATATTATGCATTCCAAGTTGATTATTTGAATATTCATTTTTTTGTTTTTGTTTTTTTTCTGCAATGATTGTTTGTGATGTAAATGTGCTTATGTTGTTGTTGTTGTTGTTGCTTCTGTACTTCACTTCCACGTGCATAAGGAGTACGGACGGTTGAATTGAACCTTCTTCAAATACATGCAGGTCTGTTTGCTAATCGTATTTCATAGATCACGCACAGTCTGCTAGACAATATTACTTTAAAATCATAATTTTTTAAAAGTTATTATTTTGTATAATCATTTAATTCAGCATTTGTTTGATAGTCATTTATTTGGTTGTTTTATTATACCCCCCCCCCCGTTCAATTAATTTATTTTTTATTCTTTTCATAAAGATGTCATTTAATTTTAGGGGGCGTATGCGTGTATGTAAATTAAGCTTTAACAGCAATTTTCTTTTGTCGTTGTGTAACTGGGCAAGTTTTAAAAATTATGAAAAGAGGAATATGTTATTTGAAATAGTTGAAATTTATTATTATTAACATTGCGTTGGTAAATTGTTTGTCTTAAAAAAATGAATAAAATGAAAATTATGTATGTAGAAATTCTACAGGAAGAAAAAGATCTTCCATTTTTGTTTGTTTATTTGTTTGTTTTTGTTTTTGGTTGATTTTCATAAAATGTTCGTGTGGGGTTTGTTTGGTTGGTTGGTTTCCCCTCTTCCACCCAAGCTTACCCACTGCGCGCCCGTTGGAAACTGGGACGGCCGCCGCCCCCCCTTCCAATAATAACAGAACTGCCCAATAAATGCTATCTTTGGGAAAAACCCCCCCCTTTTCATAACAACTGCATCCGCCAAACAACATGGCTACCCAATTTTTCTCCCCCCCCGCCCCAGGTTTATGCCTAATGCTTTTCCCAAATTTAAAAAACCTTTTTTTCCATTATTACTATTTTAAAAAAAAAAAACCAACCCCCACCCTTCCTTTTTTTTTTTCCTAAAATAAAAAAAAAATAAATCACTTTTTTTTTTTGATGAAAAAAAAAAAATTGTCCCCCCCAAGGTTTTTCCCCCCCGGTTTTTTTTTCCCACCGGGGAAAAAAAAAACCACTTTTGCCCCCAAAAAGAAAAAAAAACCCCAAGTGGATCCCTTTTTTAAAACCCCGGAAATATTTATAACAAAAAAACCAACCCCCACCAAAAAAAAAAAGGCCCCAAATTTTTTTTTTTTCCTTAATTTTTTTAAGGAGAAATCCCCCCCAAA
>NW_003533571.1:0-630 GCF_000181795.1 Trichinella spiralis
GCCATTCCCTCCACAAAAACAGAATTCTGTACTCGCCTGCCATTCCCTCCTCTCAAGCAGAATTGTATACCCGCCGGCCATTCTCTGCATCCCATCAGAATTGTATATCTGACCGCCATTCCCTTCACCATTACAAAGTTGCACACGCCCTCGCCACTCCCGCCACCAAAAGAGAATTGCTTACCCGTCCGTCACTTTCTACTCCAACCAAAAAGAATTGTATACCTGACCTCCATTTCCTCCACACAAACCGAATTGTATTCTCGCCCGCCACTCCCTCCACCAAAAAGAATTGGATTCCCGCCGGCCATTCTCTGCATCTCCACCGATTGTATATCTGAACGGCATTCCCTTTCACCACTACAAAAGTTTGAAACGCCCCTTGCCAAATCTCCGCCACCCAAAAGGAGGAATTGGCTTTACCCGTCTCGTCCACTTTTCTCATACCTCCAAACAAAAAGAGATTTGTATATACCCTGACCCCTCCATTTTTTTCTCTCTCCACACCCACCGAAAGAATGTGTGAATATTCTGGCCCCGGTTCAATTCTCATCCCACACCATACGAAGAAGCGTGGGTGCCACCCTCCCCTTTCCTAATTTGCCTCTCCATTTCTCAACCAGAAATTTG
>NW_003533572.1:0-925 GCF_000181795.1 Trichinella spiralis
AAAAAGGTCAGTAATATTCAGGAGACCTGTCAGCTGATAAAGAGCATCATAGGAAATAGCCATGGTTGATTGCCAGAATAAGAAACCCCATACTATTGGAGAAAATCTTGTTAAGCCCTGCATTGTGAATGCAGTAAAGATTCTGCTTGGGGATGACATGGCGAAGCAATTTAAAAGTATTTCTCTTTCTGATTCAACAGTTAAACGCCGAATCGATGAATTAGCTGATGATATAAAACAGCAAGTTCTTGAAAAGGTAAAGTGTTCTCCTTTTTTTCCTATAAGTTGTGATGAGCCACAGACCAGGCAAACTGTGCACAGCTCATTGTATACGCACGGTTCATTGCAAATAACACAATTGAAGAAGAACTACTTTTTTCTGAACCACTGAAAACTACAACGAAACGAGCTGATGTGTTCCAAGCCGTGTCACAATTTTTTGAAGTAAATGGCTTGATGTGGGAAAAACTTGTTGGTGTATGCACTGACGGTGCACCCGCAATGCTTGGCTCTCGGTCTGGCTTTGTGAAGATGGTCAAATCAAAAAACCCATCTATTTTTGCAATGCACTGTGCAATTCATCGGCAGGCTTTGGTCGCTAAAACTTTGCCTGATGATCTCAGAGAAGACCTTAATTTTGCCGTGGAGGTTGTCAACTATGTGAAAAGCAGTGCATTGAACACTCGATTATTTGCGTCACTCTGTGAAAGTTTGAATGCTGACCACATGGCACTTCTCTATCATACAGAAGTTCGTTGGTTATCAAAAGGAAACATGCTTGGTCGGATTTATGAACTGAGAGAAGCAGTGGCAGAGTTTTTGGAGCAACGAGGAAGACGCACAATGTGTCGAGCTTTCAAAAGTGAACATTTTCAGCTTAGCCTGGCATATCTTGCAGATATTTTTGAAGCACTGAATTTACTGG
>NW_003533573.1:0-686 GCF_000181795.1 Trichinella spiralis
TCACAGTTGGAATCTGAAGTTATTTTTTGTTGGAATTCATTTCTCCTTAAAGAATGTCATTTTTTTGTTTCTACTGCGTATATCACCTGCAATTGCCCTTGCATAACCCATTTTGCTTCTATGAGTGCGAGGACAGTTCTTATCAGAATTGCACTCATCGCCTGACGGTTTGCCTGTTTGACCACAGCCTTGCTGACGATCAACTGACCACTGTGTCACTGTGCTTTCAACAATAACTTTGCCGTCTACCTACAATGTTCTCTGAAAAATCATTTCTACTTCTGCTTGATAAATACCATATTCTTCATGCTTACCAATCATTTGCTTCAATTCACCCTCTGCAATATCGTCCTGTCTGATCGTAGATTAGATCACAATCTATTTTTTCTTGAAATCACATAAAACCAACCATGGTGCTTGATCGTGGTGCTATGCTACAAGGAAATAAACCTAATTACAAACGAACAGGAGTGAAAAATATAATGAGGCATAGTTACCATATTCAGTTCGTTTATTGAATCTGATAGATTCATATTCATTCATATGAACATTAAAAAATGCCCATTCTGAAAGAAAATTATATCACAAAATAAAAAACAAAGAATTCCTTCTTCTTCAGCATGTGATGTACCTGAAAGTTACCACTAACCACTAATATGAAAGAAACCCGCCACTTTCCATTCACC
>NW_003533574.1:0-924 GCF_000181795.1 Trichinella spiralis
GCTTCGCCCAACTAACTGCTAATGCATGCATGCAAAACTTTTAAGAAGCAACGTAGATATTGAATAAATTTTCAAATTATGTATAATATATAAATAAACAAGCACACATATATACATATGTGTGTGTGTTTTTATTTATTTAATGATGAATGAGTCAGTATTGTTGCTTTCATGAATTTAATTAGTACAATGGCAAAGAAGGAAACAAAATTAGCATTGCTGTTCTACATTGCAAATGTTGCAATCTATCTTAAAGAAGCTGTTTCCTCATGCATTCCTAATTAATTTTTGAATCAAATCAACAATGAAATCAGAAAAAAAAATTGACCTGGAAATTTTTTTGAACTTTAAATTTTTTAAAGTGAGCTTTCAGTGCATTCATGCTGCGAAGCACGAGAAACGCATTGCCACTGCTATTAAATTGTCCGTTTGTTGCTATTTATTATATTCTAGCAATTTTCGTGAAATGTTTTATTGAATTTTTGAAGAATATTTTGACATTTGAAATTTTCTGACTGAAAACTATTTTACTTATGGTTTAATATATTCTATCGACTGATAGTGTAAATTTATGTTAAACTTTCTTTTCGATCAAACTTACCCTGAAGAATGAATATTGGCTGTAAGTTATATCATTATTATTAGGACAGACTAGCTAAATTGCAAAAGCAAGCAGAACGCCGTGGAATGAGCATACAATTAAGGAACAAATAACTGACATCTGCATAGTGTTGACGATGTTGCTGTAGTATGCTTTCATAATTATATTACGCTTATCTCTTAGATTTTCATCATTTTATGTTATTTGATATTTGATATAATTGCTATCAGAACTTCGTCACTGGTTACAGCTGCGTCGTTATTAGTTTAAATGAATGTGTTTGAATAAACTAAAACAAGCGCAAACGGTAAGGAAAAAGCATC
>NW_003533575.1:0-827 GCF_000181795.1 Trichinella spiralis
CAGTTCATCTATCGACTATTCTTTTTTTTTGATCTTTTATTTATTTTTTTTTACTTAGTGTTGTGAAAGAACAGTTTGAAACATCATTTGCATATTCTTTGCACAAGACAAATCGTATATTTTGTTCCAACATTCAAAACAAGCAGCAGAAGTTTGGCTTATTGTTGTTATATATAATTTTTTTCTCGATTTGTTATTTTTTTCATTTATTGTCAATGTTGCATTAGTTGAAGAAAAAAAAATTTTTTTAATTTACTTTAACGTGGATAAAGAATATGAAATTCCAGGTAGTGTTGTTTTTCAAGCATATTTTGCTTGTAGATTTTGATCAGTGGAAGAACATTTTATTAGTATAATAGAATTCAATTTTTACGGATGATCTTTTCAATTTTTTTAGCAAAATGCTTTTAACAAGTATAATGAACAAATATTTAGTTCAAAGGAGAAAAAAAAATTAATAAATAATACACATCAGGAAAATGTTTTTATTTTCTAATACTCTGTGTGTTGGAGAGTTTTTTTAACTTGTACATTCTGCATGAAATTATTTTATTGTCTGCTTTAGATGCATGAAAAGAAAAGAAAAACGATAAATATGATGCTGTGATATTGTTGCATGCGGGCTGGATGTTGTGTATAGTTGGTAAAAAATCGATTGATTGACCATGATTAGTGTTGTGATACAGGACTTGGGACGCTCGGTTGCTTCAGCAGCAGTAATAATAATGATAACAGCAAATACGATTGCATGGATGCACTGCCTGTAAGTTGCTTTTGATGATAATTACTTTGATGGAGAAAATTGTTCCATTTGCTGCTGCTTCTTC
>NW_003533577.1:0-561 GCF_000181795.1 Trichinella spiralis
ATGATTGACATCAGATTTGGCCGTCACACCCTTTAATTAGTTCATTTGGCGTTGCACCTTTCATCAGTTTAGGCATAATACATTAGAAATTAATCTCCATCGAGAGTTCCCCGTATAATCATGCTAAATAGTTTAAACTTGTTAAAAAATTTTTACATTAATTTTTTCATTTAGGAACTTAAATGATGAATAAAATATAATGTTCATTCATCTAATAATTGGGTAAACTCAGTTTTTGTTTACATTACACTGTTTTAAAGTAAAAAAGTTTATCAGTTTTTCATTTACATTTCATCTTATAAAAGGTTTTAATTATTCATTAATTTAATAGTGATAATAATATATTTTTAGTGTAAAGCAGTTTTTTACATTAAAGAATGTAATGTCAAAGAAGATTTATAGTTTAAAACAGTGTAATGCAAACAGTTAAAATTGGTGTAATATAGTGTAAAACATTAAATTAACAATAATATATTTATTTTATCATTGAAGAATTAGCTATTGTTTGAATATAAATTTTTTTAACTTATAAAAATGTTAATCCGGGGTCTCCTTTAATTA
>NW_003533578.1:0-1130 GCF_000181795.1 Trichinella spiralis
AAATTTGTCATCGCTGTTCTGTCAGCATCATGAAGATCACAAGGAAGTCGCCAAGCAGCTATCACTGGTAGTTGACACTTCTTAAAACAGTTTTCTTCAATCGTTACAAATAGAAATAGAAATAAACGCTTTTGATAAAATGCCATATAAACCATTTGATGATGCCAGCATAAAAAATTGAACGGCACCAAATCGAAGGACACGATTAAAATTTTTTTTATTTCAATGGGCATTCAGCATCGCAGTCTTTAGGCGTAAAGTTTTGGTGCCATTTGTGGATTAATTAAAAGTGTTGGCACCACATTTCAAATTTTGCAGACATATTATCCACTTTTCTGACATCAAAACCCGGAAGTCCACATCAAAATATAGTAGCAACAAAGGTTCAGCTACAAATCGTTGGAGCATGATTATACGTATAATCAGGAAGTAACATTCAACCATTTCCTCATTTGTTGAAGTTCTGATGGATAGAAAGGCTGTGTTTGAAGGAAAGCTCCGTGCTCTGATCAAGGAAAAATGACAGAATGGAACGATTTTTCCAATTTCACAGCGAGATAAAATTATTACTGACATTTTGCGAATCCAGTCAGATGGTCCAAAATCTGCTCGTGATTATAATTTAAAAAATCGGTATGGAGTTTTAAAAATCGGCGAAGAAAATAAACTAATTCGCTTGGGCAAGAATGAGGCAATAAGATGCATCGCCTCTATTGAAGAAATGTTTGATGTTATCAATGATGCTCACCAAAAAATTGGCCATGGTGGAGAAAAAAAACATTTAGAGAAGCACAGAATAAATGGGCGAACGTCACACAAGAAGCTTGCCATTTGTTTCTCACATTTTGTGAAGAATGCCACAAGAAGAGGGCCAGAAAGCTTCCAAAAAGCCTGGTTGTTAAACCACTGGTTAGTACAAATCAGTAAAATCTGTACAGGCTGTATAGCGACGTGTGAAAAATTTTCAAACCATGCCCGTATGGGTGATTTTAAATATATCATGATAATCAGTGGAATCACTTTACGAAGTTCTGCATTTTGAGTCCGCTAAAGTCAAAACCGGACGGAAGAAGTGGCATCGAAGCTGCTCGAAATCTTTTTTAACGTTCGGCGCCTCCCAGCATTCTGCA
>NW_003533579.1:0-1017 GCF_000181795.1 Trichinella spiralis
GCTGTTGGTTGGAGGCATTCATTTGCATCGACTCCCAAACGTACAGTACTCCGGACGGAGTTTGGCAAATCAGAAATGTACCAATGATGCTGACCACGATCAACGTCACCCGCAGCTCTATGATCCTGGACGGACTGACATTTGCCACCATTTGTGACATTTTTCTGCCTTGGCGCAGATAGTAAAGCAGTAACGAATTGAGTACGACGAGCAAAATTAGCGGCACTGTACACGTCAAATGGGGAGCGACTTTCAGTGAGACGCTGACGTATTGGTGAACCGTCGGATGCACGGTTTCATTGATTGGCTTCAACATCAGCAGCGTCTGCGTTTTGTTGCACCGGTTCACTGTGATTTCGGTCGGCGTCAACCAGAAAAATATATAACTGACTGACACAAACGAAGCAACGTAGATGAATGTGATTAAACTTATCAAGTGCCATTTTTTGAAAAATAATTTTGCATGAAGAGGCTTTCGAATTGCCAAAAGTCTTTCAAAAGTGACCGCAATAGCCAACCTGAAATATTATTTCAGTTTTTTTTCTGATTTATGTTATGAATTTTTTAGTGTGTGTGCGTGCATGTGGGGGTGTGGAGATTTTTGTACTGCACATAAATATTCAAAATTAATCAAAATATCATTTATAAACTTTAAAATAAGAATGAAAACTTATACTGCTGTGTGAAATTTTAAACAGAGGATTAGAGTAAGAAATTCGAATTCCAACAACTAAACTTTCTTTGCTTTCATATTTTAAATAGCAGTCAAATCTTATGAACATTTTCCACATGATACGTGATTGAATAATTATTTCATCTTCAGTTCAATATGAAATGTGTATTGACATGAATAACTTTGAAATTGAAGCCTCTTAACACGATATGGTGCAATAATGCAATCAATACACACACACACGCACCAAATCGAACAACTGCAAAGCAACAGCAAAATTGATGGTGACAACTATAAACAATAATTAGAATAAATTCTTTAAAATTATATTATTTTGCATAACC
>NW_003533580.1:0-1326 GCF_000181795.1 Trichinella spiralis
TATAATCATTAAGTAAAATGCTCAATAAATTTGGTGTTGGCGTGTATAATAGTCGCAATGCTGTTTCGATATAAATGAACAGGCAGAGTTACCTTGACCATATGCAGTATTTACTGAAGAAAATGAATAATATTAGTCTATCAATATTGTTCTTTCAGAAGATGTAATCAGTTTTTTTAAAAGAATATTGCAAACATATGGATGTGCTGTACAAAATGAGATTTCATATGATATCTCAAGCTAATTCCTTATGCTGACTGAGTACAACTGATTCATCCATTCAAAAATTTTTGTACTGCTTATCTGGTTAGGTGTTCCATGTTCCATAATATAAGTAAAAAGTAATGTGTAAGGGGTATAAAAAATCATCAAAATGTCAGTATGAAGCGCAGTTACCGAAAATGATCAATTAACGCAGAGCAATAATGTAAACGCCTTTCAGAAAGAATAATGTTCAACAACAACTTACTCTTAGCAAAACAGAGATCTTTATATAAAATCCCTTCCGGGAATTGAATAAGGTCAACTGCTTGCAGCAACCGCCGTTATAGGTATAGACAATTTGCTTTATAATATTTGCATAAAATTAATTTCGAGGCGCGCATCGCTATTTATAGCTGTAGATTAGTTTTTACTCAACGGATTTTACCAGTTCTGGATGCGACATATATATATATATTGTTGAGAAATCTTTTCTCAATACCTACTCCTCCCCATCTAAAATTCCCCGTGGTAACAAAGCATTGCTCCTGGTAACGAAAACAACAGTTGCGCAACGCCAGTTGCATCCCTTGTTTTCATTGATGGAAAACAATGGAATGGCAATTAAATCATCAAAAGGTCATCGTCCTGTGAATTATCTGCCAAAACTCTGGTGGTCAGTTGCTAAAAAAGCGTCAAACTGAAATGTGGTGACAGCGCACCTGTTCAGACTCCGGCTAAGCTGCACAGTCTAAGGGATGGCGTACCCAAGCCGATTTCTTAACCGTTTACTGGCCGAATTAGGTTCCCCTTGCGTAAGGGCTATAATATTTAAAAAATGGCTTAATAAGAAGGATCTAAGGTACATGTGTTAATGCCACCTCATTCTGATTGAAACAATGTACTTTTTTGGTATGTTCCCAAATGGGAACATTGGCACTTGGGCTTAACAATTTTACCAATAATTCAATATTAAAAGTTTCATACTTCACCTCACATTGTGGATAATATAAAGTTATTTCTACAGTAGAAACATATTGATAAAATTATGCAAAGCCATGATAAGACGGAAAACAATTTTCAGAGTGTCCTTTGTCTGCACTGAACACAATTCCTATCTGCAGT
>NW_003533581.1:0-1042 GCF_000181795.1 Trichinella spiralis
AGCAAACAAACTGAGCAAATTACCTTATCCCTTCTCTTCCCTAAAAGCTAACCGTACGTAACGTAATGCTTTTTATTACCATATTCCATACGTTTGCATTGTACGAAAAATATAAATTTGCATGCGAACGACATTTCCATACTATTTTCACCTCAACTCGGTCAAATAATATGAATTTCCAATAAATCAACAACCACGAACAAGCATGATACAAAAAAAAGAGAGAATTGTATTCGACTTTGAAAAAGAAAAAAAATACAACTAAACTTAATTGATAGATGATCAAGAAAAAAAAATACCGCTTGAATTATTTATTCAGAATTAGCATGCTTTTTTGCTTGCATTGCCTGTTTCGCTTCTTCTACTGCAATTTGAATTTCGTGTTTCCCGCGTCGACAGATGGCGAACATTGTCAGACTGGTAACAAAATAGACAAAACCACCGGCACGGAATGAACGTTGCATTTGGCCTGTCCATCCGAAAATACCGAGACTGAAGAAAACGCCGGCCAATATACCGTAAAGTTGTGACCGACTGAAACAAGGAATTTCCAACGGATTCAGCATTCGCTTTTTGGCCATGTCGAAAAATGTCTCCTTTGGCTGGTCGTCCATTGTTGACATGAATAAAAGAAAAAAGCTAATAATAATAATAATAATAATAATAATAAAATACTTCGAAATGTGCTCGGGCTAGAAAAAAAAGCAAAAGCGAAGTGAATGGATTAAACAATTGGACAAAACATCCTCACAAAGGACAGAGATCGCACGTCACAATGGAACGCAATTTTCTTCAAATTCATCACCACAACGAGTGGATGGATTAGAAATTCATAAAAGACAAAAAAAAAGTTTTTTTTAAATATATTTCTTTTAATGCTTTTCATTCAACACCATTTATTTTTCACGCAGCTTCTAAACAGAACATATAGATCAAAAGTATATTATTATTTATAACATACAACACAGCCGCTGGTTCAACACACGTTTTTTCGGGCTGGTTGAACTGCAAACCTACTCCTGAAACAGGAGAATAAAAAAAA
>NW_003533582.1:0-1656 GCF_000181795.1 Trichinella spiralis
ATGTTTATGGATCAGTGTGGTAGAAGGTGTCAGTCCGCATCATCCTAGGTTGTGCGATTGTAGGAAGTTGATTATGTGCAGTTGTAATCTTAAGCTGGTTCTGATTCCCAATAATCAGAATGGCTGTTGTGATTTCATGGGTCTGATAATGTTCCTTTCTGCAAATGCACTTTATTATCTCGATTGCATTGTTTGTTTTTTTCAAGTAATTTTTCCATTTGTTTTGACAAAAAGAAATTCAAATCCAGTAGTGTATGGTCGAATATATTTCTATCACGACGATGGAAGGATTATACAAGTATCAAGGTCACTTTTGAGAGTTCTCGGGTATATTCATCCTTAATTTCGCGTCTCAAAAAAGATCATGTTTCGGCGAAAAATGAGAAAAAATTGGATTCACTGAAGAACTATGCCAGCGGTTTGAGTAGACAGAAAAATTGAATATGTTCATCTTTGTCAAAAATAGTCGGCAGTTAAAATAATGTGTTCTCTTCAAGGGCGAAATTCATCAGTGTTATCGGAGAGCATTTTCCATTCAGTAAAGTTTCATTGGAAAAAAATCACACACAACCAACATGATTGGATATCAAAAACCCACTAGCACATTCTTTGAGCAATCAGCTTTATCGCGTGGAAAAAAGAATTATGAAAGAAAAAAAACGCAAATTTTTTTTCTTTTACAGAAAATATTTAAAAAAAAAAAGAAGAATACAATAATGTTGAACATGATCTGGCCATTGACCACGGCAACGTTGTTGCTTGGTGCAATAACGCCGTTCAGTCGAGGTGAAGTGTTCACGTCGATGGCCAACATCGACATGCTATTGCAAATGGGTGAAGATGTGTCACGTATTATTGACAACTATGTCGAAGAAGATGAACGACGTCTGGAACAATTGAAAAAGTAGAAATTTACATATACACCAGACCCAACAAACCAAATGAATAACCGTTTCAGATTATCCGCCGAATACAAGTCCCACAAAGTGCAAGTGCACGGCCAAGAAGGTACTGACAACGTCATTGTGAACCCGGTCGAAAGTTTTGCCATTGTCAAACAGCTCGCGGACAGCTGGCGCTACGTGGAACAGTTGATGAAAACTAATTCGGCCGAAAGTACCTACCGACCACTTTCAAACAGATTATTGTGATTATTAATTGTAATTGTGAAATTTTCCATTTATCAGAATTGATACAAAATTTCACCCATCACACGCACAACTCGGTCGTCAGACCTCCAAGTGAAGAGGATGTGATCGGCATGGCGGTCGGATTGATGCACTGTCGGGATGTATACAAATTGGACTCTCACAACATGCCCGAAGGAAAAATTTCAGGTGTTCCCAATGGACATTCTCTACCTTGCAATGGAAATATTCTAACAAATACGTCTCCCCTGACTAATAACCTTAATGAAATATTACCTCACATATGAATTCACGTTAAAATGTTAGAATGCATGATACATATATCTTGTTATATATCTTTCTTACCATACCAGAAGAATGTTATCCAGTTTCCATAAAAAACAGATGTACCATCTAATAGGAATTGTTCTTTGATATTATATTCTTGTTCTACATGTTCAACCATAGGCTTAACGTTTGCGATTACATTATTAAATACTGATAAGTTTGGCCGAACCGAGTCATCCCA
>NW_003533583.1:0-603 GCF_000181795.1 Trichinella spiralis
C
The DNA here is from genome assembly GCF_000181795.1 of Trichinella spiralis. Lineage (NCBI taxonomy): Eukaryota > Metazoa > Nematoda > Enoplea > Trichinellida > Trichinellidae > Trichinella > Trichinella spiralis. Next base: position 2 of record NW_003533583.1, read on the forward strand.
AACGCCTGATAAATCATGCAGGAAAAGGTAGGGGAAGGGTGGCGGGATCGCATTTTGTCAACTTTTTTACCTTCCGACCACCGTGCTACCTCTCCCTCATTCCTTCTTGGTTGTTCCCCTCCCTACTCTTTTCCCGTCTTAAAGCTGTTTACATTACTATAAATCTGAAAACGTATTTCATTTTTGAAACTGTTTTCAGTAGAAGCGATTTTTTTATTATCCCATATAATTTTGATTTGTAGAAAGTCATTTACAAAATATAAATTATTGTATTTTTAGTAATTTGCAATGCTTCAGATTATTAAAAGTTTGTTTCAGTTTATTTTAGTAAAAGAAATTTGCATAATATTGTTCTATTACGTAATAGTGCACGATTACGTAATAATGCAGTAATACGTACTAGTATGAAGTGTATAAGTAAAAACGTAATAAATTTCATCGTCTTGTTTAATAACGCTGTTCATGATATTTATTTTATTGCGTTAATAGTGAAGGAAAATCAGGTTGTTCTTCCGGAGGCAAAGTAAATAGTCATAAGCATAATTTACGCAGTATTATACATGGAATCAGCGAATATGGAATACATTAGGTTATTCAGTTCA
>NW_003533584.1:0-1238 GCF_000181795.1 Trichinella spiralis
TGTTTTCCATTATTCCTATGAATGTTTTATCGAACTTCAAGGATATTGTAATATTAACCAACCCCATTGTTATTGGAAAAAATGAAATTAATACCCTAGGCAATAATGGGATCATCAGGTTGATAAAAACTAGTTGGAATGTAACCAGGTTTTGTTCCTTCATATCCATCGCAAAAGGAATTCTTTACTTTATAGAATTTGAAAGGTTTGTTCTCAATAACATTTCAAAAAAAAAAGACGACAGTTTCTGGCAAAGGCAAGTGGAAGAAATAAGATATCCAACTGAGAACTGTGGGGCCCGGAAGAATATTAAAGATATAAAGTGACCGGGTCCAGACAAACCAAAAATCCCGGTAGCGGAAAAATTTTTTCTAAAATCAAAATATTATATATCAATACATATACTCTTATTATATATTCATATAGAGGTATGTGTATTTTATTCATATTTTGAAGTAAGCAGTTGCTAGCCAATGATTCCAAATGCTGTAGAACAACACGGAAGTTGCACGTTTTTATTGTAAATTACAAATTTTTTCATAAAACCATAAGCATAAGCTAAGAAAGCGTGTCAAACGACTTCTATAATTCGAGTATGCTAATGAGATTTAAAATAATGATAATAGTAATTAATAAATTGTTGCATTTAGTATGCTTCGACAGACGCTCTTACTCGAATTTTAAATTGTGTTGAAATGGTCAAGAAATCAAATTTCAATAGTGATCCATTCTTGAAAAATTTTGGTTTTGCAATTAAAGGCGAACCAATGATTTTTAGTGGATGAGTTTAGCCTGCGCCTAAGTTGGAATATGGTGAAGGAAATGGAGGACGTGTAAATAATAATTGTTGAAATCACTACTTTTGGAAAAATATTTGTTTCACAATTGGTTTTACATTTCTAGAAAATTATTCTTCCACCAAAAGATGGAGCATGGAATTTGATTGAATTTAAATTTTTTGAATCAATCATTGTGAATCATTCGCATTTGTATCGTTTCTACCACCAAATAAAGTATCAATGTTACAGTGAGTATTGAAAAATGTGTAAATAAGTCAAATCAGCTTCGTTGTTTGCATGCCTCATTTTTAGGGAATTTTGTCTGCAAATTGTCAAAACATGTGGTCGCACAGGAATTCAAAAGCCAGACAATCCAAAAATTTTCATAACAAGCGGGAGGAAATGATAGATTAGAAATGATAATCAAACGTATTGCCGGCAAATGTCACAGTGAGGGCA
>NW_003533585.1:0-808 GCF_000181795.1 Trichinella spiralis
TGTGGTGGATTCCTAAATATATAACAATTTATTATTATTATTATCAATATTTAAAATCATTAACATACTCGAATTATAGAAGTCGTTTGACACGCTTTCAATTTCTTGTTGTATCTTTGACAGTTTGCCACTTGACAAAGCTAAATTGGCCAAAATGAATTCATTGTATTAAAAAAAGTTGAAACAATTGTCAGTTTTTTATACTTCAACTGGGAAATAAATTGGTTTTGATTTACTGCCGACTTGAACCAAGGGCAAATTTAGATACTTTAATGGCCCATAAACATCATGAAAATATTCCGCAACTGAAACTTCTTTTCCATCTCTTTCGAATTTCATCGATACTGCCGTACTGAGTATATCTTTAATACGATAAATTCGATCTTGATTTCGATGTGTTGTATGAATACAGACCCCTAAATTAATAAAACAAAAAACAATTTTAAATATATTTCAAATATTCCAATGACGATTACCTTTCAATTCTGGTATCAACAAGCTCAAATGTTCTGGTTGAAGTTGAGTATTTGATCTAAGCTGATTTGGATGAAATTTTTACTTCACGTTCATCACCATTCAATATGTCGCAAATCAAATTTATCAGTGGCTTGACGCTTGTAAAAAGCAACTGTGTGATACTAAAATCCATTTCAATTATTAAAAATTTTTTTCACAAAAAAGGAAAAACAATTTTCCATCCACATCCATCATATTAATTGCTGGTCGAAAAACAATCAACTACGCGCGCAGAAATGAACAAGCCTCTCCACAATCAATGCCATATTTCACGTCCACACCAGCACCCTTG
>NW_003533586.1:0-1401 GCF_000181795.1 Trichinella spiralis
TTTTTTTTACATGACCAAAAACTGAACTTTAATTGGATGACATCAGTATAATGTGACCATCATAGTGTCTTTCCACTGTAGATGTTTGCTATTTTTTGGTTCGCGTCCGTTGTAGTGGTGGTGTTTAAAAAAATTCATCATGATGATGAGTAAAAGACCTCGTTATGAAGTAAGCATTGTTATTTTTATGCATTTCTGATACATAATACACTTTTAAATACATAGATTCTTTTTTTATTTTGTTTTATAGAACTTTGATTTTGTTAAATGATGTTTTTTAATCTTCTTTCTTTCTGATCTTTATCATTTTTATTTTATTGAGCTTTTAACTGAATGAATAAATATGAGTGATTTCAAATTTTTGCATGGAATGTTGTTTATTTTAGCTTTTTCATTTTTTCTTAAAAGATGACCTTAATTATAGCATTGATACTTAAGCTAATTTGGGTATAAAAGTTTTTGGTAGGAGAGCGTTAGATTGTTCTGAAATTTTTTCGATTTTGATATTAAATTTAACACATTTGATTTTGTATTGTTGACTGGAATGCTTAAATTTGACTGGCTTGTATGATTGTTTATTATTACATTTTTTTATATTTCGAACTGCATTTTTAGGGCATATTTTTATTTTTTTTATTGAAAGTACTTAATTCTTTTTAATTTTTAGATGTTGAATTCTTTATTCTTTCAGATTTTTTAAAAATTCAGTTCATTTTAAATTAACAGTTTTAATGCACTAAAGCTTTGAAAGCTGTTTATTCAAGATTATTGAGATATCTAATTGTTGTAATGCTATAATGAGGTAATGTATAATAATACAATTTATTCAGAAACTAGTTGCGTTTTAACCCCTTTTATTGTTGATTTATAAATTTATGTTGTAATTTAAGTGAATAAAAATGTTTGTTCTTCGTGTAAGGTTATCTGCTATTATTATCTTTTCTTATCTTTATGAATCTTAAATTTGTAGCTGATGATTTTTTGCGAAATGTAGTTTTTAACATTTTTATAATATGTAAGCTTTTTTACCAATTTTTTTCATGGTCGCTCGACTGTTTTTGTCTTTAGTATTTTGATTCAAAAATCTTTATAATTGTAATGAAGCAATTCTTATCTTACTGATGATGTCATACTGTAAAGTATGGCCTTAAAATTGTTTTGTTCGTAAAAGATGAAAATGCTGAAAAGTTTTGGGCATTCAGTGTTGTTTGTTTTATCGTGTTGCCCATATTTCAGTTCCAGGGGAACACAAATTACTGAAATTAAAGCTAATGTTTATGTGTCAGTATTTGTTTTCTAAAAAATGATGGATACATGCCATCCATGCACGATCATATGGGGCGCAGAATCCACCAAGCAGAGTACTGCTCGTCCAAATTTATTGGATATTGTTGTTGAAGC
>NW_003533587.1:0-831 GCF_000181795.1 Trichinella spiralis
TAGCAAGGAATGCATAGCTAACCCTTTGATGGATTGTTGGTTTGTAGCACACACCAGGGGGTTTTCTTTTCGCCGCATTCTGTCAATTTTCATTTTTATAATATGAAGCTTTGTGACATCTCTTTTGAAACAATACGACATATTTTGATAAAAGCTGAAAGGTTCCAGGAATTTTTGTTCGGTCTACAGAACATCGTAAATATAAAAGATACGTTGGTGGATTGTTCGGATGTGGCACATCCCACTTTAGAAAAACACGTGTAAAAAGCTGGAGGTATGTTCAAGTTTTATGAAATTTGTTTTATTGGATAGTGCAAAGTATGCTGTACATGATGGTATCAAAACATTTTCAATTTTCATAATTTCAAAGTGTTTTATTGGCAAAAAATGCGACAACATTTTCGTTAAAGGATCGTCATTTTTCAGTTTCTTTCTTCGTGTGGACTTATTTTGTAAAATTCGTGAAACAAATAACAGTTTTGAGTGCAACACGCTATTCTGCACATTCTGATACGAAATTCAGGTCTATAGTCTTTTTTTGGTTCCAAACCGACTACGCTTTTCTAAACTTTTTCTATAGTTTTAACGTAAACATATGGAAAAGTATTGAGCAGGAAATCGATATTTCATATTTTATGATTTACATATGCGTTGTTAAAGTAATTTTAAGTATTTTGATTAAAATTTCACTATTTGAAATAAATTTTAAGTCTATTTTAGCTGAAAAATTCAACAAAGTTTACGTAATAAATCTGTTGATCTTCTTTTATTTGGAAGTGCAAGGATTAACATAACAATGCTCACAATAGCTGGAGCAGGATGTTTCATTTC
>NW_003533588.1:0-985 GCF_000181795.1 Trichinella spiralis
AAAAATAAAAAATTATTTTTTCATAAATACAATCCAATCTTTTCATATTTATTTATTGAAAAACCAAATTTCATTAACATTTCAAACAAGCTTATATAAGGAATAAGTAGAAGATTCTAGCGATATCAGGTAATAATAAGTGAAAAAAAGTTTAGATCATTTACTAAATGATTAAATGTGTGAAAAAATAAAAATTTTAATTAAGAAAAAAATATTTATCTTAAAGCTAACAGTAGATACATTAAACAATAAATTACTAGTTGTATACTACAAACTTGCAATAGATGAAACAATTAATTATGCATTACAGTATACAGTACGGTAATATGAAACAAAAAGGTACATAAGAACATGCCCTTTAAGCACATTATTATTGAATTACCTTGAGTAATTTATTAATCTTTATATAAAAATATAAGAATGATAATTTTTAAAAATGCGTTAAACAGCTTTATGTTTGTTATAATTTCTCAAAATGCTTGTTCATCAAAACAAAATTAAGTTAGGAATTAAAAACACCATGTTAGAGTCAGACTAGCGACAGTAATCTGACGTTCAGGTATGAATAGACCAGACGTTCGTTCGTCCGGCCAATAAGTGAGTGGACTGTATAATAAAGAGTGGATTAGGTGTATCTTCCACGGCGTGGGCAGCGATCGGGGTCCAAAACTCTCGTCGATGGCGATCTCCTTCGCGGACGTCTTCCGGTTCCCTAGCTCCGCTAACTCTGTACGTTGCGACTGCACGCTCGAAGTGTACGAATACCCGAGCTACTACCGTTGTTCCTAACGGTAAGTCGAATGCCCTTCAATAAGGTACCCACGAGTCTCTCGCTCGATCGTCCTTCCTTGCACTTCGACTCGGTTCGTCCACACTTCCCAATTCGACTCTTCGGAATACGGCAATACTGCAACCAGTACTGCAAACCACGTATTCTAAAGCCGACTTCTCGCAACCAACGCGTCCTCTTGTACAACTATCGTAC
>NW_003533589.1:0-1030 GCF_000181795.1 Trichinella spiralis
GCGTCTTCAAGAGTCGACCTGGGGGCTTTGGATCCTTTCCGAAAGCAATGGGGCCGTCGTATCCCACGACACTGGAGCAATTGCTGACTATCCCAGGCAGATTGAATCCACCTTTCCCGAACAAACTCTTTGACTCATGCACCAACTTCTTCGCCTCTTCGATGCTGTCGCAGCTGAGGACGAGGTCGTCGACATACATGTTCGATGTGATCAATCTGGCCGTCTTGTCACCCGCATGCTGACTATTCTCGGCATGCGTCCGGATGGTCTGAATAGCGAGGAACGGCGAGCAAGTCAACCCGAAACACACTCGCGTCAACCGATACTCCCTTGGAGCCCTTCCTCCTCCAGCGCCTCTCCAAAGGAACCTACATGCGTCCCGGTCTTCCGGGTGAAGACCCACCTGCAGATACATCTTTTCGATGTCTGCCTGTAGTCCTACCCGGAAGCGACGAAAACGCAGCAGGATTCCCATCAGATCGACGTGAAGATTCGGTCCGGACTCCAAATGATCGTTCAGTGAGGTTCCTCGGTGCACCGCCGAACCGTCGAACACTATTCGAAACTTCCGACCCGTGGTGCCTTGCTGGTACACAGCGTGGTGAGGCAGGTACCACGTTTTTCCCGGCGTCTTCGATGCCGGTGCTTCCTCAGCCCATCCGTTGTCAAGGTACGACTGCATGACAGTCGTGTAGTCTTTATCAAATCCAGAATCTCTGCTCAGCCGTTTTTCCAGGGATCGATATCGCCGAATTGCCGTGGCGTAGTTATTCGGCAGGCTTGGTCATGCCCGGTTTCCACAGCAGTCCCACTGAATTACCGGTTTCCGTCAAAAGATAGTGATTCTTTGAATCGCCGCTCCATCTCGGTCTGACCGGGACTCACTTCTCCCGAAGGGAGGATGCCTATTGCTTCCATTTCTCATCATTTCAGGACAGCTGATTTCATACGATCGTCCCTTTCTGATGCAGTGCACTTGCATTCCCCGATTCACCTGACAATGACGCCGGACACTCATGATTATCCATCC
>NW_003533590.1:0-3894 GCF_000181795.1 Trichinella spiralis
AAAGTAAATGCCACTTTTTCAAATATCATTTCTTAGTTTTGAACATTTTTGTGTCCACATTCCCAGCAGAGAGCTCAGAAGGCTATATGGAAAAGTATGGCGGTGAAGAATATTGCAAAATCCAGACCAAGGGAAATTGTTGTACGCTCAAACGGAAAATTACGTCGAATACAATCGACACGGTGCTGTTGTTAAAGGTGATAAGAGGCCGGCTTTGCGTTCACGTTATGAAGAGGATGTATTCGTTAACAACCATACAAGCGTTTGGGGTTCGTATTGGAGTGACGGTGAATGGGGTTATGCTTGTTGTCACAACAAATTTCCAAATAGTTATTGTACCGGAGAGATGGGAAAAGCTGCTATAAAATCTTCTATCATAACTTCTGAGGTTGCTGATGACGTGAAATCACCATCATCACCTTCATCAAGTGAACACGAATCTTCTTCACTTTCACACAGTGAAGAAGAATAAATTGTATGTAAAATGTATAAATTTCGAAACTTTTACTTGTTCTTTTTCTGTCGAAGCTGCAGAAAATTTTATGCCACAATGTTGTACAGACTTAAAATGTGAATAAATGTTTAAAATCAACGAATGAATGAATGAAATAGAAAAATTCAAATGTGACACTTACATTTAGTTGAATGACAGATAGGCGAAATGGAAGAAAAACGGATTGACGGCGTACGCGAGTTGGTTACAGTTTCAAAAAATGGCGCCAATTGACAAGACTGATCTAGTATTTATTTCGGTCAAATTTGCAACATTTATTTGAACTTTATTGATAAAATACTGTAAATAAGATAAACAATTATTGAAATGACCTATTTTTTTATTCTTAATTAATTTGAAAATAAATTATTACAGTCAAATTTATTTATATATATTTAGATGTTAAAATTGTGAATAGTCGTAAAAATGATAATTGTTAGTTAGTATTCAATAAATGGAAATAAATGTGTTGCAATAAATAAATTTTCATATTTTTAACAAGTAATATTTTCCAATAAAAAAATAAATAATTGAATCTATCTCAGAATAGTATAATTAATAATAATTGTACATTTATTAAAGTGAAAAAAAAAGAAAATCACGTACGTTAGTACAGAAAATGATGAAAAAAAATAGTAAGTTTAAGAAAATAAATTTAAAATTGTTGTATTAAAAGTTTGAAATTGAATAAATTAAATAATAATAAACGAATCAACGGTAATAATAAATTTACTGTAATTGTGTAGTTTATGTTCAATTGTTTAATATTGTTATTTGTAATATGCAGGTATGTATATATTTGGAAATTTTGGCGCCGTCCAGTCTTGTGACCCGATGAATTGCAAAGTGGTGGTGTTAGAATACTTGTCGGGCGCCAAACGGTCGCACGGTCGACTGGTCCGCACGGGCTGATTAATAGCGAAGCGATCATTGACAAGCTGAATGACCTCTGCAGAAGCAGCTGTTCAACGGTCCAGATGAACAAAAGCCCTTTGAAGAGATGAAGCGAGTCCGTCGACGGCGCCATGCCGACGTCGACCTCGACCACAACTTGGTCATCTTTCTCAATCACTATCTGGGGTGTTCCGTTTCTCCCATGGCAGGTGGTCGATTCTCACCACATATTTATTATACTTCTTTTTTTGTATATACATTTATATTTATATTTTAATATTAATATAATTTTTCTTTTTAGAAATCAAAAATATTCTTAACCGTTCTATATAAGTATACAACGGGCAAGTTATTAGTGTTATATTGCGAACGTCCCGGAAAAATTCGTCCACGCCTCCCAACCGGTTGGGCCAATCGTCATCGTCGACTGGCTTTCCCCGCGAAAACGACGACAATTGTCACTTCCACCACCACCACCACCACCACCACTACCATTACCACCATCACCACTACCATTACCATCGACGCGTCATCAGCACAGCGCAAAAAGTTGATCGTCATTTATTAAAATTTCAATTTTCAATATTCATCAATTACGGTAAGTGATTTTTCAATTATTACTTATTGTTTGTTTTGGTCTTTTCTTGATTATTATCAATTTTCCCCTTATCATATCTTATATCGCGCACAAATTACCGTAATCAGTATCTTCACAGTTGATTGTGCTGTTTTAATTTGCTTTTTTCTTTTCTTCTGCAAAAGTTGTTGAACGATTCAAAAAATTAAGCAGTTAATTTAAATAACTTCACTTTCAAATGTTCAATTGTGTAACAATTTCCACTTGTCTGTGCGTTGTTGTTTGTTCAATTTATTCTGATGTTCTCTTGCCTAGTCGATTTGGAACAAACGGACGCCTGTCCATTTTGCATTAACTTGAGTATTTTGTTGTGTAAATTGTGCAAATCAAACAAAAACGATCGACCGACAATTTACATTAATAATAAGCAGCGGTGAATGAATTTTCATATTTGAAAAATTGTTTACACCAATTTTTTTGCGAAACTTGATCACTTCCGACTATTTTGCTGCTGTCCAACCCAACCGCACCCATGTGATTGATGTGATTATTGCTTTCGATCACACCTTGCGTCAATGATTGATTTCCACTCCACTATCCTTTGACAATTTTGTAATTATTTATTCAAAAGAAATGCACAAAAACTCAACAACTGCTTAAGCTGGTAATGGTTTGGAAAAGCAATATTGAATTTGGTAATTTTCAAGTTTGATAATTTGTTGAGTATTATTATTTTTTTTGTTTTTGACAAATAAAACTATTGGAGAAAGTAAGTAAGTAAGTGAAGAGATGGACGTATAAGAGAAGATGCACACGGACGACCGTGACCATCGTGCATTTAAGCTGTGAAAATCGATCGACGCCAATGTCGGCTAGCGACCCTGTGTGTAAATTGGGTCAGCAATGGTGAATGGACCAGAAACGTTGGCAAGCAGCTTTTTCCACTACTACTGACGTCAACCAGAGAGAAACACAAGCATGCATGCATGCATGCATGCATACATATGCTTGCATACACAGTGAGTGAGACTTGTGGAACAACAGGTTTCAATGCGACCGTTTTTATTGAAATGCAGCCGTTTGCAATGTGAAAACATTCGTCAGACGCGCAAATAAGCGACGGTGACGTTTGTTGAATCTTTTCATTTCAAATTCCTTCAACAACATCATATTTGACCGAGAAAATTTTTCATTCACACTTGCTGCAATCGATTTCAACAAGCCCCTGCTTCTTCTTCTTCTTTTTCTTCTTCAATGGGCAAACGTTTATTATTCTCTGATCTGCATCATTTTCGTTCACTCGGTCGGTTGGTCCGGCCTCTTTTGAAAAATTCACCTCGTCATCACACATGCTGAGCACCGCTGGATGTAAACAAATGGGGAGGGGAACAAATAAATTTTCCAAAAATGGATAAATTTATTCGTCTGCTTGCTTTTTTCTTGTACGGTTTTTTTTTCTTCTCGTCGGGCATGCTTGATGGAAAATGATGGGAATGGAGAAAAAAGTAACTTCGCACGTTTGCCTCGACATAAATTTTTCTTTTCTTCAATTGACATGTAGAAACGTCGTGGTGACGTGATTTGCATTTTGAGTTCAGGTTGTTCATTTTTTTTTCTTGCTCGACTTTTAAGAAGCAGACGCTTCGCATCATCATCATCGTCGTCGTCGTCGTCGTCTGCTCCACGTCATCGATCAAATTGAAGAGTGTTACAAGAATTGAATTGCACCTAGAAGAGAAGTTGATCAAAAGACCACCAAATCGATTGTCTTGTTTTGTTTCATCATTGATTCAACCTGCATTTGTGCAACCTTTTTCATCCTCCATTTCACACTTGCTGATCACTTTTTTTTACAACACAACAAATATATGGGAATATTTCCATATCTCACTTGAAGGTCATTAAATTGAAAATTGGTGTTTTTTTTTCC
>NW_003533590.1:6448-8317 GCF_000181795.1 Trichinella spiralis
TCGTGTTGGTAATGATGTGATAAAATGACAGAGATGATTTGTTCGGATGTTGTTGTGCAAAGCAGATTACAAAATGTGACAAGCGATGTGAAGCTGAATAGCTAGCTTCCGGCTAAGCGAAAGGCTTGGACGTGGGTGTTTGCTTCAGATGATCATGTTTGCAGTGCTGTATTGTAGAAATAGTTTGGCTTGCCGGTCGGTCTCATGCTATGTATATGTATACATACAAGCATTTTATTGAAAATTAAAAGAAAAAATCGTCTCCTTTGTACTGATTAGTATTAGATTTTTGAAATAAGGGTTTTTTTTGAAGAATAAAAATGCAAAAGTAGAGATGGAGTGTGATTGAAGTTTGAAAAAGAAGCGACTAACTGACGACGACCGCTTCGCTTTTTGCTAAACGCTGAGCAGCAGCTGCTTGCCGACCAAACGCCAGTAGTGATGATGATGATGATGATGATGATGATGATGAGGCTCTTTATTTCGTTTATTTCTTTCACTGTTGTGTGTGCGTCAGAAACAGCAGCAATACTAGAAGCAGCAGAAGCTTTATGCTGTTTCTCGAGATAGAACAGATGCGTTTTATCACCGCTCCCAGCTTTGTCTACCGCCAACGCCATTTGACGACGATTTTCGCCTCAAGCATGCTTTTGAACGTCGAATGACATTTTCTGTTGCAAAACTGTTGAATGTCACCTGTATATTTATTCATCTCATCTCTTCTATTTTCTGTTGCACGTCACCTCATCATCATCGATCTGTGTGATTGTGATGATCACCGTTTTCGTGCGAATGAATGAAAATCAAATTTTAATTCTTAACGTGCCTGTATGTGTGTGTGTGTGTATGCGCTCGCGCTCGCGTTTCTGTGTGTCTAAAGTGAACAAAAATCAACAAAATTTTTCATTTAAGCTAATCAACAATCATTTATTAATTTGTTTTTCATTTTTTAATAAATATATTAATTAAATTCTTCCATCTTTTCTCTATCATCATCTCAATGGTTGTGTCGCGTCAGGTCATAATGTTGATAGTTCTTGTTTTATTTTATTTATTCATTCATTAATTTCTTCAGCATATTTAGATTGTATTCACACATGCACAATATATATATATATATATATATATATATTTATTTATTTATTTATTTATTTAAACTTTTTTCTGAACTTTTTTATTGCTTTCTTTTTATAAAAGCAATTTCCTCTTTTTTAGCATTTATAATTTTTCTTTTTCAGAACTGTGCACACTGTTGGACGACACCTCTTATCGTACCTCCTCCTTGCACGATGAATCTCATCAGTTGATTTCATATCTGGTAATTATGATTTTTTTTCGTTTTTGGTTTTGTTTTGGAGGAAATTTCTTCTATTTCTTGCTTTTTTGTGATGATTTCCAAAGCAAAAACTAATGTTAGTTGGAATAATTCATTTGTACAACAAAATGGCAAACTTGTGTAAATTTCAAATTCAACTTTTCACTTGATCAAAGGTTTCAAGGGTAATTGGAGGGAGTGGAGGGTTCTTCTGTTTTACTTTTGATATCACCTGGTCATCTAAGCTAAAACAAACGCCAACCGTAAAAGGGGCAGATGAGGCATGATGAATCTGGCCAATATTGCTTCAGGTAATCAAATACTATAATTGTTCGACTTGCTTGTTTGAATTTACTGCATATTCAGTCACGAAATGAGTCCATTCAATGGAAAAAAGAACACTGCACGCACGTACGTATTACCATGGCTATAGCGATCATTGATTATGTCAGTCATTTGAAATTTAGGTATTTTCAGTGTTATTTTTTTGTTAATTTAAAAATTTGGTAATGTAGTCTGATTTTTTCACATCTAGTGCATCAGCAGAAATGTAT
>NW_003533591.1:0-1968 GCF_000181795.1 Trichinella spiralis
CCCAGCTAATCAGGCATCACAGGCGAAAGATGTACGATCCACTTGGTTACTGTACCCCGGTATCTCATTAGAGCAAAAATTCTATTCCAAAGATTATGGCAACAAAGAGTTGATTGGGATGAGAAATTACCAGATAATTTACATCAAGAGTGGAAAAAATGGAAGATGGAGCTGATGGACATCCCCGAAATCTGAATACGACGTTGTCTCATACCCTTCATGCGTAAAGAAATAAGACGCCTTGAGTTACATGTTTTTGGCGACGCTTCGAAATTAGCGTATGGAACAGCAGTCTACCTGGTTGCAATAGATAAGAATGGAAAAAGAACTGTAAATTTGGTGTTAGCAAAAAGCTAAGGTAGCCCCTCTGAAACAAGTCACTCTACCGCGACTTGAGCTGATGGCAGCATTTGCCGCAGCCAAGCTTATTGCATTCGTCAAAAACAATCTCAGAATCAGAGTGGATGAACTCATCTGTTGGAGTGATAGTGAAATTACTTTGTGTTGGATAAAGAATTCCACACAAAAGTTGAAACCCTTCATACAAAATAGAGTTGAAGTCATACGGCAGTTGACTAGTCCAGTTCTATGGAGATATTGTTCCACTAAGAATAATCCTGCAGATTTCTTAAGCTGTGGATCGACAGTGAAACAATTGGCTTCACAACCTGTTTGGTGGCATGGGCCTCCGTGGCTCATGGAAGATAAAGATCGCAATTTTGAAAGCAAAGATTATCCATCGATCAATCTCAAAATCGATGAATACTACCCACCATCTGTAACAGTTTTGGTCAACGTAGAAGAAGATATCAAATTAACTCCACAAAGATTTAAATATTTCGAAAAGTTGATACGCGTCACTGCTTATTGCAGACGTTTCTTGGAAAATTGCAGACACCCAGAATCCAATCGCCGATTGGGACCTCTGACTTTAGTTTAATTGCAAATTGCTGCAGCGGACACGGACCGAGCTAATGAGATTTATCCTGCAGAAAATGAAGAGGAAGAAAACTGAAGCTACCGTATGAAGAATAAGACATGAAGATCGGAAGCGGAGGACGGTAGTGGTTTTTTACGTCAGGGGTTGGCAAGTTGCCAGAGGTGTGTTCGTGGTTACATCGTCGTTGATCTTTGTTTCTGATCGTTCAATAAAGTATATACCCATTGTTTGTTGTTTTATTGTCGCAATGCCATCAGGAAAACGCGAGACAGGAAGGAAGGGGAATGCGCCGGTCAATACCGGCCCGTCGCCAAATAGCGATGGACACGCCGATAACAGGATGGAAGAAGCGGATGAGCCTGCTCGAGGCAGCGGTCCGTTACACACTGACAAAAGAGGTAAAAAGTTTCTGAAGTTAAAAGTAAAATTCTTTGATTGCTATCAGGAAAGATTTTCAGAGAACAGTCAGCTTGAAATTAGAAAAGTATTTAAATCGGCCAACGCAATTATCATTCTTGAATTGGCGTCTACGTTATTTCTTCCTTTCGATCTCGACTTTAATTCTTAACGCAACAGTAACCGTTACACAATGTCTTCGAAGGCTCATGTTTTCGCTCCATCTAATTCTTATGTCTTATTAGTAGTTGCTTTTGTAGCGGACTTTGACCTACGCATTAGAACTGTATTTGTCCAGACGACGAAGAGGAAGAAGAATAATGAAGCTACCGTAAACAAATGGATACTTGAAGATCGGGAAAGGGTTACGGTAGTTCGGTTGTTGGCATCTAGAGAAGCGTAGTGGTGGTTGGTTCTTGACATTTACGGTAGCAGGTCAGTGGCGGTCTTTGTTCGTATTTGTTAATAAATATTGTACTCTTAATCTGTATGTGGATGCGAGAATGTTACCGGCAAAGCACGAACTGGGGAAACGGTGACAGCGTCGTCGCCTAGCGATGACTGTGATAGCAGCCCGGGTTGGGGGGCGACGCACGATCCCCCCCGGAGAGAGCGCTCGTTTACATTGAGGG
>NW_003533592.1:0-2497 GCF_000181795.1 Trichinella spiralis
AACCCTTTGTAACCATTCCGACAATTATAATAAAAGCAAAATCAGAACACATTTTTCAAATGTATGTTTAATTGGATTTTAAATAACTCACACATTCAAAATTTTTCAACTGCAACACTGCAAAAGTTGATGGCATTGTAAGGAAGCTGCACTAATTTTCAAATCAACACCCCCCCCCACACCCGAAAAAATGACATTGTCCATCAAATCAAAACCATATAACATTAACATTCGATATTGCATAATTAACAATGGAACGGTTTCGGTGAAGGCCTCTAAATACATGTGGTGAAGTCTGCACCAAATCTGGCAAGAGATGTACGAAAAATTCGTTCCTTCCGTCAATCAAAATAGTCACACATCGCAAAATTTCTTCGGCGGGTTGCAGTGGTTCTTCAATGACAGCAAAAAGTTCAGGAAAGCGTGGCGCGCAGCTTTGCACAAATAATGGCAAATTCTGGTACTTGACAATGTCCCGTCGTCATCAGAGATGTCAACATCACTCATATTCGCATAATACTCCTATAAAATACACATTACATGTATTAATACGCAATCTATGAAGCCTTTAAAAATTATAAAAAGCTGCAAGCCATATTCATTATTGTAATGCAATAACCATCATGCTCAAAACAAAATACATACTTTACATTACGATAGCACCGTTTCATAATATATCAAAAAAGAAAAAAATAGAAAACAGAGAAAACGTCAATACTATAGACAGACAAAAGAAAATTCATATGGAATATATAAGAAGAAAAACGGTGACAAAAGATAATCAAAATTAAACAATCATTAACAGTAAAATAAAGAAAAGTAGGAATAAAAACAGTACAAAAATTAGCATACTATTATTTATTTTACTAGAGAATAAATTGAGCTATTCAACAGCGCATTGCATTGCACTTACATTGCCGCGCTTATTTCCATAGAATTCATCTTGAAAAGAAAACTGGAATATTAAGAAACGATGCAAAGCTTTTAATATTTTTAAAACCAAAATCCGAGTTTGTACAAACTGAAGACGACAATATTGATGTGCATTTGTAATACTTGAGCCATATCATTTTTGCAATGAATAGAGAACGGATGACGTATATTTTCATATAGGAACAGAATAAACGTAAAAATAGAATTACTTATGGCGAATTGCTGAACCGTATCTATGGGAATAGAGCCGTCGACGGCGCATTACAATCCGGACCTCCAAACAACAATCGCTATCAGCTTAATGACTGAAAATCGAAGCCTTACGTAACCTATAAAAACGATCCGCACAGTTACCATACTATGAACGGAACCAGTCGACTGAACTGATACCCTGGAAAATCGGTTACATCTCAAGGCAGGTGATGTGCCTTATTTATTGGTAAACACATTGTACAGAACTTCACAAAAAGAAAGCAATATCTAAGCGTGTTTTCTTAAACGAAATCAAAAAGAAATCATAATAAATTGCTATTAGTGCAACCTGCTATTCTTATCTGTTTCATTTTCTATGAGTGAAAATCAATTGCATCATATTCTACTTCAGTTTAGATATAAATAATATACTAAAGTGGAAAAACTTTCTATTGTTTCCCACGATGCACTGCTGACAAACGACAACGCTTAATGTGAATTTATTTATTATACAATCATAATTATATCAACTTTAATTTGGTGCAGATAATTAATAGAAAATCCAAACTAAATTGAAATTCTACTCAATCATATTTTTACAAAACACATTCATGTATAAATTAAAAATGAGTATATAACAATGATATAATGAAAATCAATTGAGATAACAATGGGCAAAAATTTACAAAAGGAAATGGAACAAAATTAATCAAGTTCAAAAATACAGTATATTTCAAATGAATATTAATTTTACGAAAATATAAAAATGATGATTGATCATTGAACTAATCGGTGATTAGTTCAAATTCAGTAACATTGAGAGAATAGCACTATTTCTGAAAATGCAAGTCTTCGTTCAACCATAATAATATGTTCATGGAAAACATGAGAAAAGTCAACCAGTCATTCATAATACGCAGACAGAGAAAGAAAATAATCACCACAAATGCATAGTTGATCGCATAGCTGAGTAAAATATAAATGAGCCACAAATTTCTAACAAGTACATTTGGATTGTCAGAAGCATTTTCTTCAGCAATCCCAAGTTTCTCTGAAGCCGCGTTCGCTTTTTTGGCACTTTTCTCATTTTGGCAATTTGCAATCATTGTTGTCGCCTCTTCAGAAACTTTCATTTCTTGAACATATTGCGCTTCAACCGTTCGAACATCTGTAGAATCATGCTTGCCGTCTTCATCACCTTCTGAAGCTTTTTCTTCAATTAGAATCCACTCTGAAGCGGTAGTCGCATCTTCACTGCTTTCTGCAGTTTGACTTCCAAAATCGAGGAACGAATTTTCCCTGATTTGACTGTTACCGCTCAATATTCACATATTGAAATTCCAAAATTTTGTGATTATGTCGGAACACTATC
>NW_003533593.1:0-2260 GCF_000181795.1 Trichinella spiralis
CTGATGACAGAGCTGAATTTAATGCATTTTCCAAGGTGGGTGTTTCTTATTAATATTTGGGTAATATATGTTATTTGGCAGGTGGTTCATTTATTCCACGCTATTCTCTTCTGATTTACCCATCGATATTATTGTTGCTGAGCATTGAAAAGTAAATTTCATTTAAAAAAATTGACTTCAAAAAAATAATTAAATTTCATTTGGCTACCAGAACAATAAAAAATATATAATTTTCTTAAATGATATTAAAAATTCAAATCACTATAAAGTGCAAAGAGGAAAAAAATTTAAAAGAAAAAACAGCTAAATGCGATGAAAAATTTTACTAGGATATTGGTGACGTCACTATTCAAGCACTATAAGAGATCAAATGTTACGTAATGAATTGCATGTAATTAAAAATTTGGACCAAAGAAATAAAAACAAATTGTAGGTAATCGAAGCAGAACAATTTTAATCAATGAACAGTTTCAGCGAGAAAACCAAAGCTATCAAAGGACAACTTGATTTTTTGCCAACGAATAGAGATAATTGGCCGTCAAAATTTTACTGAGACAGACTATGCCTAACCAAAGCCACAGAGCAAACAGCAAAACGTGAAGAGCGCGCATGGGCAATCAAATGACCCTAGCAACAGCACACAATGTCGCTGGGCGCATGATTAATCTGCATATAAGCCAATCATTCAAAATTGTTTTGAAACATCAAAGAATAACAAATTCAATGAATATCTCAAAAAAGTGAATACACAATTCCATGATTTTACTTCATTTAATAAACTATAAACACTAAAAAATTAAATATATATTAAATTAAATGAAATGTATATATATATATATATATATATATATGCGGATATTTTTGTAGGCGGACTGTATATTTCTATTTGTAAATGATCCATGCAGTAAGTATCGTAGAATTCAATTTAATGCAATTTTATTGAGTTGAATCTATGAATGGGTAATGTGACAGTAGCCGAAGAGCGATTCAAACATCTGAAAAGTTAGCATTCTCGCTTGTGTTATTTCTCCTTCCTCCTCACTTGTATTTATACATGTTAGTTCAACTGACTTTGAGTCTGTTGGCCTAAGTCTCTGCGGAACTGTACCGTAACCGGCGTAATATCTGATCTGTGCGGCTCAATCAATCTAGGCAGTTGCGCTGTCAACAACATTTCACTTTGACGCATTGGCAGCAACTGACCACCGAGTTGTGACAGGTTTGCAGCATGGTCGCTGACACTCTGTTCGCTTAATTGCGATTCCATTGTCCACCGTCAAAAAAAACAGGGGAAGCGGGTAGCTGGCTTTACGTAGCTATTGGTTTCGTGCAAAAAACAATGTTCTTTTAATCATGGGGAGTTTAAGTACCAATGAGTAGGTAGAAAGAGAAGAATTCCTCAACATATATAACATGCAAGTAATAATGCCAATGTTCTTTTGACCCTAAAACGGTATCAAAGTATTGATAAAATATCCTAATAGGCAATTCATCTGATTGAAAATTATAAATACAAATGGGCAAGAAAGCAAGACATGAAATGTTTGTTGTCATTGTTGTTATTAACGTATTTATGTTGGAGTGTACTTTGAGGGATTGTACCTGAATTCAAGTTACGGTAGCATACGGTAGATTGAGTGGTATAGCGGCAAAGTTGAAAGTGAAGTGCGTGATTTGGCCCATTTCAACGAAGAAATTTGCAACATATAATTTCGTGATGGTTACAGGTTGAACAAATATTTACCGCTTCTTTGAATTTAACTTATCTATTTAGTGTTTTGTGTTGAATGATCAAATGTTGCAGCACGAGACGGTGTCAAAGAAGAAATTATAAAGATCATTCGAAATGTTGTTGTTAATGCTACTGTTAATGGTCCCGGAAGAGATGGTAAATTTCAGTGATGGTTGGAGTTTGCAAATGTGAATTTGAATGGAGCTTCAGGATTGATCAAAAGTATTTTGGACCTTGAAAAATCGGTTCAACATACACTCATGCTAATTATTCAAGTGGTATTTGTTTACAATTTTGTAATTATTGTATCAGTGGATTTTTATTCTTTTTTTCTTTTATTGCCAAATTGGAATTCGAAGGTGACAACAGTGGTGAACTTGAAGAGGAATGCAAATCAGCAGTGGTAAGTGGATATTTTTTGTTTGAATTGCAAATATTTAAATTTTATTGATCAGTTGTCACAGGAATAATTGATCTTTCTGTGCTTTGCATTGTGAACAGGATGGAAAAAGCAGTGAGAAACTGAAT
>NW_003533594.1:0-3536 GCF_000181795.1 Trichinella spiralis
GAGGGGGGGGGGGGGGGGGGGGGGGGGGGGGGGGGGGGGGGGGGGGCGGTTAGCCGGTACGTTGGTAGGTGGCGTTCGGCGAGGCGCCAGTTACCTTTACATTCATATTTACCTTCTCCAGGTACATACTAACCTTTAGATTCATACTTACCTTTCTCCATGTACACTACTTACCTTTAGATTCATACTTACCTTCTCCATGTGTTGTTAGACTTACCTTTTCACTTTCAGTTAATGGGGGTGCTTACCACGTTGAATTCTGAATCTAAAATCAAAAATAAATTATCTAAATTGGATCTAAAATAAATTCTTGCCTAACCGTTCTTTCTTTCTATTCTTTCTATTATAAATCGTTGTCTAAGCGTATCTGAAAAACTGAAACGACAATAAACTTTACACTTTACAATTAACGTACACAGTATACAAAAGTGAAATGTACATACGTCAGCTAAACTGGGCGGCATCAACTAGTGGTAGACCTTCGCACTGTGTAAAATGTAAAATTGTAAAATAACCGCATGTTCAATAACGCATAGTATCAAAGTTACGCATAGTCAAAGTAAAAGCATGTTCAAACAATATATAAAACAATCATTATAAAACAACCACAGTGTAAAATAACATGAAGACGAATAACAGTGCATCGTTGCAAATTTGCAGAAAAATTACTTGTTGTCATTCAGGATGCAGTTGCGCGCTAAAACATTCTTAGCCTCTGATGAGCCACACCGCACTATGACCGCTGTCACTCATCAAAATGAACGAAACCTCCACTTACTAATTTGTCATATCACTTTGGAACCGCAATGATGGCGCGGGCATCAGCGTAGTTCGCCTGTACTGACAGACAGTCAATCAGTATTTAATTTCTTTAATCTTAGAATAAGGACAACCACACTAATTACTGTATCATTACTTGGTAATGCCATTACGCCAACTTCAACTAACGCAGAGCGCCATCAGTATGAATAGTAAAAATGTTGATGATGCAATCCATTCCTATAATGGCCAAAAGCTGTACTTATTTTTCTGATGCCACATTTAGAGCGCATTGATGTAAACTTGATATACCATGTTGGCCAAAGCGACAGGAATTAGAAAACGCTTCAATTATGATGACGCTCCATGCTAAATTCAA
Source organism: Trichinella spiralis (assembly GCF_000181795.1). Taxonomy (NCBI): domain Eukaryota; kingdom Metazoa; phylum Nematoda; class Enoplea; order Trichinellida; family Trichinellidae; genus Trichinella; species Trichinella spiralis. The sequence goes on from NW_003533594.1 coordinate 1,139, forward strand.
TAACAAGAAGCAAATAAAGTAAAATTAGATATCATTTACAATAATAACAGATCATGGAATAATAGCCAAACTCAATTAGTAGTTTGGTAGTTTGGTTTTCCCACAGTGCACTGAAAAGAAGTGTAAAAAATATCACCAACAAAGTTCCATTGCATTTACACAACCCATTGCTATAAACTGCAAATTCGTTCTTACTCTGAAACCAGAAGTGAGAACCGTAGAGGCACATGACTGAACACGGTAGAAACAGAGCGATAGTTAAACTAAAAAAAGGTAATAAATAACACAAAGAAATAAAACAGATTACAAAATTTCTGAAAAGTAAATAATAGTGTTATATGGACAGAATGTCTTTTGCCTTCACTCTTTCCATATATTGCATTGTAATAAATATGATTGTGCATTTAAAAAGCTACATTTCCAATGTAATATTCAAACTTCAAACTTACTAAAGTCAAACACAACCAATCTACGATATTACTTACATGATGATGCGCTTAGGATTGAAGCCATGTGGGATTAATGGTGTTGCTAACTTGTATACAAACAACAGTGCGAAATTATGATGCATAGTTACCATATTCAGCTACATTCCATAATCTAGATGTTTCATCATCATTGATATGAATATAAATTCTGAAAGTGAATTTCCGAAGTGAAAGCAAAAAAGACCTGTCAGTTTCCATTCACAATACGAATACAATACTTACCCATGTTTCTGATTCCACACTTACAACGAACTGATGTGAGCCTGCCGTACAACGACGTCCAGAGAATCCATAAGAGTTCAGCTCAGATGACGTAATCTGTTATTATAGAAGTTATATCGTGCAATATACATCTAATACACGAATCTACGAGCTATCTAACTAAACAAATTCAACACTTACTCATTCATGTGAAACCACTGTAACACATGGCATTGTGAATCCAAACCTCTTCGATTTCTTTGACGGAATGTATGTATACTATAATAAATATCTAATTCATTCGTACTGTTACGATGAAAAAGCTCAGAAGGAGAACAGTTGGAATTCTTGACTTTCACAATGGAAACATCGACAAGGAGATGATTAAACCAAAAAGAAGGATTAAATCAAAGAAAGAAAATCAAAGAATGGAATTTAGAAATTATAATGCACTGTTATTCGTCTTCAATTATTTTCTTACAATATGGCTGTTTCTTATAAGTATCATTACAATTGCTATTGTCAGTACAAATAAAATGTACGAAAAGAATAAACTGAGAAGTAATATTGGTGCACTACTTACAAGTATATAAACAGGATATCGTTCATCTTAACTCTTTCCAGATATTGCACTGTATTAGATATGGTTGTACATTTAAAAAGCCATATTTACAATGTAATATTCAAATTTAAAATTTATGAAAATCCAGCACAACCAATATGTGATATCAGTTACATGATGCCAAAATGAAGATTAAAGTGATGCGATGCTGATGGTGGTGCTATCCTACACGGAAAAAAACATAATTACAAACAAACAGGAGTGAAAAATTATTATGACGCATATTTACCTCATTCAGTTAGCTTTCACAATCTGGTTGTTTCATATTCATTGATATGAATATAAAATAATGTCAATTCTGAAAGTAAATTATATCTCAAAATAAAAAACAAAGAATTTCTTCGTCTTCACCATCTGATGTACCTGAAAGTTAGCAATAACAAAACTATAAAGAGACCCGTCAGTTTCCATTCACCATATAAGTAAAGTAACATGCATAGCATACCACCACCAAAATATCAAATCGAACTTACCAGTAATTCACGGATGGTGTTGAAGAGCGGAATTGTAGTTGACCACCTGCCAGACTGATAGCATTGCAGTGAACTGAATAACCTAATGTAATCGAAGTGCTCTGATTAAATGTATAATAGCAAGTAAATTATGCAAATGACTATTTACTTTGCCTCCGGAAGAACAACCTAATTTTCCATCACTAATAGCGCACTAGAATAAATATCATGAACAGCGTTATTAAACGAGACGATGAAATTTATTACGTTTTTATTTACACACTTCATATTAATACGTATTACTGCATTATTACGTAATAGTGCACTATTACGTAATAGAGCAATATTATGCAAATTTCTTTTACTAAAATAAACTGAAACAAACTTTTAATAATCTGAAGCATTCCAAATTACTAAAAATACAATAATTTATATTTTGTAAATGACTTTCTACAAATCAAAATTATATGCATAATAAAAAAAATGGCTTCTACTGAAAACAGTTTCAAAAATGAAATACGTTTTCAGATTTATAGTAATGTAAACAGCTTTAAGACGGGAAAAGAGTAGGAAGGGAACAACAAAGAAGGAAGGAGGGAGAGGTAGCAGGGTGGTGGAGGTAAAAGTTGTCAGAA
>NW_003533595.1:0-5469 GCF_000181795.1 Trichinella spiralis
ATCAACAACAACATTAATATAATAATACTCTCGCTGGTAGTTGTTGTCCCTAGTTCCTGCCGAGACCCATATTCGCTAGCACAACGTTATTACTACTGGGCCAGTGATGTTGCTGGCATGTGACCGACGACCGCATGCGAAGATTGATGCTGCACATGACAACCGCTGCTGACGGCTGGCCCCAACGGTGGAAAAGCAGCCAAATTGAGAGGCGCTTTATTGCCAGAAGCCGGAAGTGAATTTGCCCGACCTGTTGAACTGCTAGAACACACTGCACCAGTGTCAATGGTTCTCTGTTGCTGTTGTTGTTGTTGCTGTTGCTGCTGGCACGCGACCGAAGATTCAGCGACCGTCTCTGGAACATCTTTGGTCGCTCCCATTGGTCGTCTGCCCGTCGGACGACGTCCCGACGTTATGGCTGCGTACGAACAAACTTGCCCGGTCGATCCTCTGCCACTGTTGCTCGTTTCCAAGCAGAGAGATTCGCAAACAGGCCGGGCAGTTTTCCAACCGCCGGAATTATTATCATTATTATTATTATTATTATTGCTGCCGCTGTTATTATTATTTTTGCCAGCGTTGATCAGAGCTGTGTTCAAAGCCGGTGCTGATGCGGTCGACTGATTTCGACTAGAACATGTAGCCGCACCGTTTTTCGTCGGTGAAGATTCCCGCGACGATTGCAAAGATACCGCGTGAGCCGGCGGAGCTCGGCTTGTCCAGCTTCCGCCTGGTCCACCACCGTGCTCACCGCCACCACGCCTAGATCGCCCGTTCCATCTACCCTGACCACGAAAAGTGCCGGCGGTATTTTGACGATTCTGGACCCGATAGGTGCGGCAGTTGTTGTGCAATTCACCATCACGACCGACGTGCTCGTAGGAGCCACGACGACGACGGTTCCAATCCTCTGCCGCCCGGTCAACCGGCGCCAGCATGGGCGGCGTTTTCGACCGCGTCGCTTTTTCCAAATTAGCCGCTTTGTTCGCCTGTCTACCGCGACGAAATCGACGATTCACAACTGGCAAGAAAGCGCCTTCCTCTTCGTCCGCATCGGCGCACTCTTCCATTAAATCTGACCAACAACTCTTCTCTTTGTTTTCTGCAACAGCATCGGCTGGCACTGAATTAACAATAGCTGCTGCTGCTGGTGCTGTGGCTGTTGCTGTCGCTTCTTCTTCTTCCTCTTCAACTTTTACAACCTGCTGCTGCTGCTGCTGTTGCTCTTGAACAGCATTACTCGTCACTTTCTGATTACTATTGTTGTTGTTGTTGTTGTTGTTGTTGTTGTTGTGCTTTTTATCTTTCTTTTCCTTCTTGTTAGTTTCCGGAATGGAATTTTCAGACTTCGCCCGAGTCGACAATTTCGGCATACCCGCTTTGGCGCTTTCGTCGTCGCTGTGAATTAATTTCTCGTTGCGCTTCTTGTTGTGCTTGTTACGACGCGACTGCACGGTTGTCACTTTTTCTTCTCCAATAACGTTAACCAGATCATCCAGCAAATCCGTATCCTTACTGTCGGCGCAATGATTCACTACACAACTGAAATCTTCCTTGCCGTATTTATTTCGACGACGGTACAACAATTGATGATGAACTCTGGCGACGGAATTCGCATCGGTTTTTTCATGTTGAGGAATCCACGCTGGATTAATTTTCGAAAAGAACAAATCATCTACAAAACAAAACAAAAATAATTAAACTAAACTCTTTAACACAACTGAAAAGCATTTTTTTTCTTTATTTATTCAATGAAAAGAGGGAAATCTTCTTAGACAAATTATTTTCTTTCACCCAAAAAAACCCTCCCACTTAAAGCAAGTTCCTTAATGAAAATAAAAGTTCGTTTCATGTAAATGCGAAAAAAAATTTACCATTGAAATAAGAATTGCAACTCGACTTTTTCGGTTCAGGTTTCTTTTCATTTATCTTTGCTGCCATTGACGATAACGCAGAAAGAGTATCACAATTCACCAATCCTTTTTGTATCGCATCAGGGTTCAATCTGAAAACAACAAAAAAAACATATATATATATATATATATATATATATATATATATATATATAATCAATCGATCAATCACCCACTACTCGTCTATTGCATTGCTATAAGCAACATTGAAAATGATTAAAACAAAAACTAACAAAGAAAGAAAACAAAACACAGCATAGATAGCAAAAAAAAGAAATCACAGTTACAATGTTTACCTTAAAGCATTTTTCAACGAGACATCAAAAAGCGAACCCGTTTCAAACACGCATCTGACCGAATTTTCTGCTCTAGATTGATCAGCAGTTGTCATTCTCGATGAAGCAGACGACGACGAATTTTCGGTCGAAAGCGGCAGTTTATCAGTCATGACAGTTTTTGTAGTTGAAAAATGTAAATTCTAAAAGAATATAACAGAAATGAAAGAAGGTGAAAACGAAAATGGAATTTCCATATAGTCATGCTTCATTCGACATGCAACTGTGGACAGCAATTTTGTTCAAATGACGACACAAAATTTTGGTGCAAACAATACCGGCGTCAAATTGTCATGCAAAGAAATAAAAATCGAACGATCAATTGATGAAATCAACAGAAAATTAAGTACAAGTCAACAGTTCAGCAAAGTGAGTGGGGAAAATTTTTTCTAAAGAAAGTCAAAACGTGCTGGCCACGTTCGCTTCAAACATGCCGCTGCCCCGGAGGAACGGAAAAAACGAAACTTTTGGCACGCGACAAATGTCAGCGATACAAATGGTGCTCGGGCACTGGAGCCAACATCGACAACAACTGCAGCGCAAAGGCCAACAGAGCAAGCAGGTCAATTGGGTAATCGTGTTCGCGCAAATAACCACGCAATCGACGTAATGAACAAATGAAACGGTATACTGTACCATAATACAAATTGTCAGGTTAAAATACAGTATACATACGCGAAATTTCAAAAAAAATTATTATATGTAAATTCATATCAGTAATTCATTTATTTATAAATGAAAAATAAAAAATAAATTTCTAATCAAAATCTATCATAAAATTGCATACACAAGACAATTCAATGAAAATACAAATTCGTTAATTTCATGAAATTTAATTTCATCACCTATCCTATGCAAAAATTTCACTAAACTATTTCACTTAATTTATAATACTACTGCACACTGATTAAATGCATGGCTAATCTTAATTAGCTTCGTACTTTGGAAAATCAATTCCTTCTCCAGCAAAATCAACTCAAATTACAAATTCTTTTGAATTTGAAATTGTCAACTTTATTATATAAAATAGAAAACATATTATAACATGAAATGTCATAAAAAGTGATTTATGTTAAATGACAACTTGTAATTTATAATTCTAAATAATTATGACTTTAGTTAAATTTGACTAAAACATTTCAAACTAAACATTACCAAAAGTTTGTAAATTTCAAGCAAAATATGTGCAATATAAAACAAGCAAGATGTCCCTATCATTCCAATTTGAAAAACATTACACTATTAATTGTATTGATACAAAACTCATTTTTTACCTTATCTGTCGATTTTGACTTCTGAAGCAAATAATCAGTATTCTAAAACAGTCGACAAATCTAGTCTGTACATACGAAATTGCATATGATATGTTCACGTACCGCAAAACCAAGATCCCCAAAGTCGGAAATCATAAACTTTGCAAACTTCACTTCTAGGAGAGAAACATTAAAAATAGGAATACAGAATTCACAGAAATAATTTTTAGCCTACCAGTTAAACGATCGGTGCGCTGCTGATCTTCATTGGCTTTTACTTGCAAATCATTCAAAATGTTTCGCGCTGCTTCAGAAAGTGAACAGGAATTACTTCCGTTAGGAATATCGCCTAATGCAGCGGACGCCTTTTTGCGATAATTAGGCTGACTAGCCGCTACCAGCAAAGAATGGTAATCATCGTCAGGCAAATCATTCAAATCAGTATCATGGATACTCTAAATTCATCCATTAAAAATTCTCACTTTAATCACTACACTTTCCCCTGCCTACTTTCTTTTCGTCATTTTTACTCATCGTTGATGTTTTAATAAACTACAGTAATGATGGGAAGACATAAATTACAACGATGAAACTAAATTTCAAGCGTTGCAAATTGCAAGAAAAGAAGACAAAAATAAGTAAAACCCTGTCAGAAACAAATCACCCGTTAGTGAAAGATGGCAAATCAGGGAAGAGATAATAATAAAAAAAGTATTGTTGTTAATACCTCTGCTTTGTCACACATGAATAACCACCAGTTATAAAAAAAACAGCAGCAAGATAATACGGACTTGTCGGCTGATGTAAAGGCGTCGGTCAATGATAAATCAGAAACTAAAACAATATAATTAAATAAATACAAGAAAATAACAAATCATTGACTACTGTAAAAGAAAATTCAATTTCGGATTGTCGGATTTGATCTTTCTTTACCCACAGATGAATAATTCTCACTACTCAACGTACAATTTACGCCACCTAAACTAACAGCTATCAATATTAGAGACTTACAGAGGAAAAATCATATTCAGACATGCAGGTTCGAATATTTTAGCTAAATTAAAAATCAAAAATAATAATCGCAAACAAAGATATTATACATAACTTATAATATACGTACATAACTATATGATAAAAATTCAAATTAAATAATTCTGGACATCGCACAATCAATGGTAAGCAGTGACATCCGAGTGTTATTTGCCATACAATTTAAGCAGTTTTACGAAAAAAATTACACTATTATAATTTGCTTTAATTTCTCATTTGATTTAAATTACAGGTTCAATTACAATTCTGAAATTAAATTTTTTTAATTTAATCTTAATATTTATAATATAACTGTGATAAAATAAGTGATAAGATGAATTTGCTATTTCATAACTTTATAAATCCATAGCAGTGAACGGTAATTGTAGTTTACAAATTTTCGATTAAGATATAACGCTGAAAATAAAGAATGACTGATCTGCAACATACCTGGGGGGGGCAAAAAAAAAATACAAAAAAAAAAATGTTTGTTGGTACCGGAAGTTGGGCCGTTTGTAAATAAAAAAAAAAAAAAGAAAAGGGGGGTACAACGGGTTATTTTGTTTTTGTTTGAATTAAAAAAAATCCAACAAAGAAACTTGGTATAAAATTTTAAATAATAAAAAAAAATTAAAATTTTTTTTTAAATTTGGTCTCCATTTTTTCCATTTAATTAAAAAAAAAAAAAATTTTTCCGGCCTTTTGGTCATTAAATATCCAATAATAAGGCAAAAATATGGGTTTCACCTGGGTTAAAATACTTAAAATAAAATAAAAAAAAAATATTTATACACCGGGGGGTTTATTAAAAAAAATCGTGCTCTTCAACGCCCATAAAAATGGGGCCCACTTTTTGTTTTCTTTAAAAAAAAATAAAAAAACAAAAATTTATAAAAGGATCTCGTCCCATTTTTCTCTCTGCACCCGGAAATTTAAGTA
>NW_003533596.1:0-1079 GCF_000181795.1 Trichinella spiralis
AGGATGGTAATATGGCTAATTTTAGCACTTTTTTAAATTCTGATGTATCGCAAGTGTTGAAGATGGCTGATTAGTAAATTGTACTTTCGGCAGTTAAATTACAGTAAAATATTTTCACTTTTTTCACTTCCTGTTTTCCAACGTTTTATACAATTTTTAACTTTTAACATTAATGATTCAATCACCATGTGCTGCACGTCATCCTGCTACGTTTACAAAATAAATTCTATTCTCATTTTAACGAAATGAACAACGTCATGTGATAAATATAAAATGAAAAATAATTTAAAATAAACTCTGTAACAAGATACTTTAAAAAAATGGCACTATAAAAGTACATGATACAAAAAATTTTGGCCCTAAAAAGGACCGTTGGGTTTGAAAAAAAAAAGTACAATCTAAGGTGATGATTTAGTCTCTTTTGACAGATCTTCAGCTTTCCTTGGAAAAAGATTTGCATTGATGTTCGGAAGAACACCACCTTGAGCAATAGTTACACCCCGGAGGAACTCGCTCAACTCTTCATCATTTCGTATTGCCAACTGTATATGCCGTGGAGTGATTCGAGTCTTCTTGTTATCACGGGCGGCGTTTCCAGCCAATTCGAGTACTTCAGCGGACAAGTATTCCATGACAGCGGCAAGATAGACAGGACCTCCAGCACCAATACGCTCAGCGTAATTTCCCTTTTTCAAAAGACGATGAATGCGACCAACAGGGAACTGGAGTCCAGCTCGACTAGATCGAGTCTTTGCTTTTCCTTTAACTTTTCCACCTTTCACGCGACCAGACATCTTCAATTGACAAACACCAGGCAAACTAAAAACTTTCAACAATGAACGTTTCCCCTGAAATTCCGTTTAAATACTTTGGAAATCAAGAATTAGGTCAAAGTGCAAATTGAAACAATTTTCGCTAAATACTATTGGCTATCGCGCATCAATTTAAAATCTGGTTACTGAGAAACGCTATTGGCTAGTTTCCCCTTGGTTTCAGTATAAAAATTCTCATTTTAGAAATTTCATTTTCATTTTGACGTTTCAGCAGTGTGGAATAACATGACTCCGAAAGGTGTAAAG
>NW_003533597.1:0-1113 GCF_000181795.1 Trichinella spiralis
CTCGATATATCTCTTATTTTGAATTTTATTTTAAATAACCATTTTGCAACAATATTTAGTTTTCATTTTATATTTTATCTACAATCGAAGATCAACTTCTGATATTCCTTGTAGCACTAATGCCTTTTGTTGATGTTGACAGAAGATTATTAATCACAGACAAATGGCGCACATATGCCGACATCAAAGAATGCGATATCCACTGCAGAGTGAATTTGAAGCAGCTTTAACTGCTATTCTGCTTAGTGCTGTCCATCGCTTCCTTTCTGCTTTCAAAGTGTTTTACATTTATTTATTTGAGTTCATCAGATAAATTACGTTTCAGCTGGCAATTATATGTGTTGATGAAAGGAACAATTCATGTTGAAACCTGATATTCAATATACTGTAGTAACGGATAGATGCATATACATAGTCCGTGTGTGTTTGCATATATACCTTGTGTTTTAATAAACTTTGTTCCGTCACTTTGTTTGTTGTGCTTCTTTGACTCCTTTCTCTAGCAACTGTGTTTGTGTCATTTGATCTTACATCTGTTGTCTCGATTTACGTGATAATACAGATCAAACTCAGCAAACCTCAACAGGTTATGGGCCCAGACCACGTAGCATCTGCGCTGAAGATCTGAATGGTAAATCGTTGAGATAACTGTATGATGGATTTCAAGTTACAAGTTGACAAACTTGAAAGTGCAAGTAACTGGAGTCGCTGGAAAAGGCAAATTCAGCTTGTGTTGCGTCATCATGCTGTTCTTGAAGTCGCTACTTGTAAGAAGGTAGCCCCGATGGCGCCACCTGCTGGCAGTAATGCTGAGAATTTGAAAAAGCATGAAGAGGCACTGAAGGCTTTTGAAAAGGAAGATACTCTTGCCCAGCTTATTCTTGTCAGTTCAATGAATGATGCCAATGTTGAGCTGACGGCCACATCTAAATCTTCAGCGGAAATTTGGCAGAAGCTGACCGCTGTGTATGAACAAAGCAGTGGTCAACGTGTGGATAGATTGATGGAAGAGTTCTTCAAGTGTGCAAAAGCTGAAACGGAAGACATGGCAAGGTATGTCGCCAGCTACCAAGCTTTTCTCAGATTTGAATGATGAACTGGAAAGACTGACTG
>NW_003533598.1:0-1100 GCF_000181795.1 Trichinella spiralis
TACGGTAATATAGTGTAATGTCGAGTTGGCGAGTATATGTGTTTGTTGTTCGTTTGTGATTTTGCGATTTGTGTGAATGTAGTTTGACTTGTTGTTTTCATAGTAGACAATATGCCTTACGAAAAGAAAGATAAGCGCTACTGCGGTTATTGGAGAGGACAACGTGCAGTTTTTTGTCATGATAAGCTATCCAACTGAAAATGGAAATCTAACCGACGAATAATATATCAATGAAGATTTATTGGATGAAGTTATCCATTATGGAATAGACAAAGAAGACACAGCAGCTGCCTTTGTGAAAAAGGGAACTCGAGAACCAAGAACATCGTAACGAGCTCACCCGAGAGTCGAACTCAAACAGCACCACAGCTTTTGTCAGTGAATCGCATCGAGTTGTTTCATTTGAATTCTTTCTTCAGAAGACAAGACAGTTCGCCTTACAGAAAGGAAGCGCTATTGCGGTTAATTGAGAGGACAACATGCAGTTTTTTTATCTTCTTCTGCTGAGTGGGTAGGACACAAATGAAAATTTATTTTGCAGCTCAGCTGAAGACACACACGTGTACGTATTGTTTCGTGAGTTATAAACCGAAACCGCTTTATTCGACTTAAGCGGTATTTTCACTTGGTTAATAACTCGAAACTCGAGGCAGAAGACAAAAAGGAAGCAATAGAGAGCGTTATACGTATATATGAACAGTCGTTCATATTTTTTCAGAACGTTAACCATCGTTAATTCGATGATTCCTTACAATGGTCCTTACACGAACAAAATGCTGAAGTGTGACAAAGTACCCATACAATTTGGTGACGTTATACGTATATATGAACAGTCGTTCATATTTCGTCAGAGAGCATCCTATCTCCAATTCGATGATTATGCTTCTGATACTTACCCGAGCAAATAGCGGAACTGAGACAAATTATCCGTGTCATTGGTAGACGCTTACTTTGCCGCGAGTGATCATGCCCCTTTCTTCAGATACTGAGCCATCGATATATAGTTGATTACTTCCAATGATCCATACAACCTATACAATGTGGAACTGCGAAAACTGCCTAACTCTTCGTGACCCAGATAATCAAGCGAATCACCGACA
>NW_003533599.1:0-982 GCF_000181795.1 Trichinella spiralis
AAACCAATTTAGCGTGATGGTAAAAATCTGAAAGGTCCTGCAGTTTTCATGCTTAAAGTTAGTGCAATAAAATTAAGTTGTGCAATAGATAATTTTTGCAGTAGCACTTAAGAAAATAAACAATTTAGTCTCAATAAAGTATATATTTTCTAAGCAGATGTCATTACAGATATAATTTCCATATCACATACACCTAGTATACATTTAAATCTATCACTTTCGTGTTAGTATTATTAGTATTACTATCATATTGAAAAGTATAGGGTTATATTTGATCTTTTAACATCAATGCTGTCCTCACAAAATCCTTTACATCCTTCACAAGTGGGAACGCAGTAATGTTGACAGTCAGCAAGATCCCCGCGCAGTGTACATTCGCGCTTGGCAATCGTGATTGGTAGATGCAGAATTTTCAAATGCTCGATAGTCTCTTTTTGCTCACGCAGAACATGATGCTTGGCACTGAATTTTCCAATTGCTCGACGGAGTCTATTTCAGCTCACGCCAGCCGTTATTTACAAACAAATCTCGTCTAATTAATAAATCTATTAAAGACTCGTCTATTTTTGAATAAAAAATTCTTTCTGTGAATCTGTTGTTTCGTGATTTTACCTAATTAATTTACAATTAAAATGCATTATAACTCATATTGTTTTTTATCATTGCTTTTTAAGCATCCTAATTATTTTTGAATTATCCATGAAAACAGAAAAAAACATGCAATTAATCTCAGTTTCAGATGACGTCATTTAACTCATTAAGCAGCAAGTCAATGCATCCAATATTGCATTTATATTCTGAATTTTAATGAATTCTAATACCTACATCACCACAGATATATACGAATTCATTTGGAGCAACGACCACCAAACACACAATGGACAGGGCCATTGTGTAATGAGAAGTGTTTATATGTTTGGCAAAGCTCCAATTAAATTTTCTCCACAAACAGAGAGCATTAAGTAAATAAAGAGCAATGGAA